>NC_142655.1:42470151-42773181 GCF_055504915.1 Nelumbo nucifera
GTGAAGATTGAGACCAAAAAAACATAAGCTGGCAGCGCCAGTGTTTGAATTTATATGTTAGGGCGACAAAATAAAAAATAAAAGATAAAAGCACAAAAGTGCCCCTGTAGCACATAACTAAGATTACATCAGTATTCTTATTGATGGAAGTATTTTTACATGGTTTAATGGCTAATCACAGAAGACTGGACACATTTTTTCTGATAGATTTGGAAATCTAATGTGGACTTGATTCAAGAATCCTTATTTAGTATTTAGCCATTTATTTGATGATAAGCCAATCTTTATCAAAAAAGAAAAGAAAAGATTCTACAACTCAACTCAACTCAGCCTTAAATCATGTTTGCTATTTCATTGATATGATTGAATAGTGGAAGAACTGAAGTGGTGGGGAAGTCAGGTTTTATCTTAGTTCAGAAATTGTAACTTCTGTTCAGTGGTTAAACTATTTGTCTTTTCTTTATTGTACAAGGACATTGTTATAATTTTATAACTATTTATTATTATTAATTTAAATCAATAGGTGGTCACTTCTAATATCCAGATGCCTGTACTGGGGTGCTGTATCATGTCAGATACTTCTGTTTTTTTTTTTTTTTTTTTTATATATATATAAGTAATTTCAATTTTATTAGAGAAATCAATATAGTTATGTACAGGAATAAAATCATCTCCACGAGTGGTGTGAGATTCACTTCCTGTATTAGAAAAAACACATAATAATTACAACTCTGCCCAAAATAATTGATCCCTATTGACACCTTGTTTAGCTAGAAAATCAGCCACCCCATTAGCTGACCTTCTCTCCCAACGTACATTTACTGTCATATCACTAGTGAACCATTTATACTTATTGATTTCATTCCTATATTCCCAAATAATTACAATGTACACTCACTGTCATATTACTAGTGAAGTATCATGTCAGATACCTCATAGTGTAACTTCTGTATCTGACAACAGATCCAGTTGTGTCCTTGCCATACCTGGGTAACATTGGTGGCAGAGCTATTTTTCTTTGCTCTCACCACATTCCTCTCTTCTGTTTCCTTTTTTTCTTTGTTGCAATAACACATATAGGGCTGTAATTTGGTCGGATTCGGATCAGATCCAGATACATCCTAATCCAATCTGATTATCAAAACGTTAGATCCAAATATGATCTGAGGTCCAATTGTTGGACTTGGATTGGATTCATATTTAATTCAACTCCAGCTTATTGCACTTAAATTGAAAAAAAAAATTAAGTACTTTTTGACTTATACATATATAATAAATATATATAAATACAAAGTATTAATTTTATTAGTTAAAACTTTATATAACTGTATATAATATATAAATATGCATAATTATTTTACATATATGTACAAAATAATATAATTGAACTCAGATTTTAATTGAATTGGATGGGGTTAAATCCACACCTGATCCGATTATTAATCAGTTGCAAGTTCTAACATTCAAATCCGGGAAAATCAGATTGGATTTTGGTCTTTCAGTGTCCATTTACAGCTCTAAACGTATCTATCTAATGCTTGTTGGTATTAGAACTTTAGGGGGGAGATCATTTTATTTTCTGTTGTAGACCATCCATGACCTTAAATGTGCACCAGCAGCCATTGTTTACCACCAGTTGTACATTCTTAGTGATTACAACTGATAACATAAGCTTCTCCTGAAGCAGATATGTAGGATCTGATTGATATTTGATTAATTAATTAATCCACACGAATTTTAATCATAAAGGTGGGTTCTTTTCATACAACTAAAATATTGGTCCTTTTTGATCTTTTTTTATGCTAATTGCAAATGCATTCAGATTCCAGGTCCTGTTTGATCTCACTATGATGCAATATGAGTAGAAATTCACAGCCCAAGTTTCAGTATACTTGATTTAATTCAACTGCCTTCAAATACATTCTAACTTCCTTCAGCTTGATTCAGGCATATCTCGGTGCAATTCTTGTTTACCTTTATTCACATGACTTAAAGCAAGCAGAGAAGTGCTATAACGACTGTTGCCAGTGAGTACTATCTTTTCCAAAGCACCCTATAATTCTACAAGTTTCTTTATCTGGATAAATGCCTTTTGTTCCTTCTTTTACGTTTCTACATTTTAACAAATTCTTTATTGAATATATATTAAATTATTTCTTGGCTGGCAAAAGAAATTTGATTATAGATCAATTATTATTAGTAAATGGTGATTACTGTCCAACTTTCTTTGCTTTCCACAATGAATAATTTTTTTATGACCCATTGGAATTTATCTAGACTATCATTGTTGGGGCAAGTCTATGATCATTTGTGTTTTAGTTAATTTATTTCAGTGTTATAACCATTTTTCCTTGCCAGTGCAATTTCATGTTCTTGTTCTTGTTTTTTTTTTCTCTTGGATTTTTTTTCTATTACATAATCAGGATATTTAGTGACTGGTTATGTAAAACCCATTTCTTACAACATTGCTAACACAATATCAGCAAAAATGATCCATGTGGATGTGGTAATATCTACTCTCAATATTTTAATAAGAAAGCAATTTTATTAATATATAGATGTACGATGCACACAAAAGCTTTTTATTTCAGACTACTTGATGGTAGACCCAACTGGTCAACTATAGGTGTCAACTTCTTTTACATATTTTGTATTTTTTGGGGCATCAAGGTATTTTGGTAATTTTGCATATTGCTTGTAGGTTCAGGCACAAAAGCTTTTTATTTCAGACTACTTGATGGTAAACCCAACTGGTCAACTATAGGTGTCAACTTCTTTTACATATTTTGTATTTTTTGGGGCATCAAGGTATTTTGGTCATTTTGCATATTGCTTGTAGGTTCAGGCCTTAGGAATCACTTAATTGAGTTATATTAGAAGAATATATTACATATGTTACCTTTTCGTCTAGGGTTGTTTGTTACTGGTTATTAAAGAGCTTAGCCCTTATCCATGTGAGTCTAGGGTTGGATATTTCATTACCCAATTCCAAGGTTCAAAATATTGACACGATATGCCCAGTACAAGAAAGAGATGCATTTTCCTCCAAAAATTACAAAAAAAAAAATTATTTTATATGTTTTAACATTTTTTATTAACTACTTATCAAACCCATTAATCCAACAACAATTTATGTCAAAAATGATATTTTTTAATTATATTGGTATTTAGTGATTACTAAAGGAAAATTCTGAATTACAATATATGTATCTTAGAAATTCTAATAGACCTTATGTATTTTTAAACTAAAACTTTATATTTTGTAATTTATTAAATTAATAATATAATCTACATTAAAAGTATTAAATAAGTAAAAAATTACCCGGTATTGTTGATTGCAATGTATCTCTTCAAGTCTTCATATAAACTATTAAAGTGCCATTCCTTATCTTTTTTTTAGTCAGCGCCATTCCTTATCTTTTTATACCTTATTAATAGTTATTTCAACCTTACATTTAGTGTTATTGATGTGTTTGTGGGATTTTCAAGAGTTTCCCTAATGTATCCAAGCATATCCATATCTTTCAATTGTGTCAATGTGTATCCAAAGCGTATTATGATACATATCCATATTGAAACTTGCTGATATGATAAGCAATACCGATATTTTAAACCTTGCCCAATTCAAGTATTATTCATAAATTTGAGCCAAACAAATTTCTAGACATTTCTCTAAATTTTGAATGCACCATTAACCAGTCCATAATCAATTAACCAATATCAGCAACAATTCTTCTATTAGCTTTGCTTTTGTCTTCAAATAGTCCTGTTTCTTTCTTTCCAAATGCTAGAACTGTAAGAGCATGGACTTACAGAAGTCCCTGCCACAGAATAAGGAATGTGAAGTTCATATGCCTGCAATAAGGACACAAAATCCAGTTATGCAAAATTCAGTAGTTCCCCATACTTAGGCATTTATCAAGAGTCAGAATAAAGAAGATAAGCCAGGAAACAAAAGTATTGGTACATCTAACAGAGCTCTAATAGTATTCAGACTAGAAAGAAGAAAGAGAAGAGGAGAAGAAGAGAAAGAGAAATTAGGGTTAAGAGAAACAGTTGACCCTCTCTTGGGAGAGGAGATTAGAATCTGTCTCTCTAAGATAGTTGGTCCAGTATATATATTAATGAAAAAATGTGCAAGTACAATAGTGTCTGTTTATAATAATTTTAGGATTGGAACATCCTTATCCTCTGCAAATGATGAGACCACCCTGTCGCCCAAGTACTTGACATAAAACAGCTCTCTCAAAACTCCTCATGCTCATGTCTAAGCATGTCACAAATGCCAAGTTCACAGTTCACAAATCCATATGCATGCTAAGGTGCTCCAACCCATGGTCAGCCCATGGCCCCTTCATACTTGGAGTATGGACCTTATAGGCAAGATAACCCCACCATCTATAGGGTGTTGTTGGATACTAGTGGCTACAGATTATTTTGCAAAATGGGTGAAGTAGTCCCACTCAAGCATGTCACAACTACAAATGTGGAAAATTTTATTAGATGGCACATCATCCATAGATTTGGTGTGCCAATGAGAATTTTAACAAATAATGCCGGGGTGCTCACAGTTCAGTTAACCGAACCATGGGCAATTTTTTGAAACCATTGGTCCTACTAGTTTTTGCATTTCTTTGAATTGGTACCATAGGTTAACTAATTGATCGGTTTCGGTTTTTGACTGGTTCGGTTAACATATGTTATAAATAAATATATAATATATTTATTGTATATTATATATTATAAATAGATTAGTTATAAATATAATATACATGTTGATGTGGTGGGAAGACGACGGAGGATGGTCAAAGTCTTCGAAGGTCCAGAGAGGACGACAGGAAAGAGAGAACGTGGGGAGGAATACTGGTTGTAGAGGATGGTGGGAGAAGAGCAGAGAAGGGATGATAAGAGAGAGAGGTCCCTTAACAAACTCTAAAGTAACCGGCTATTTACTTTACTTGTTTCTTGATATAATGACTTCTATCAAGAAATAGGGGGGTTGTAAACTTAAAATAACAAGTCATAGAAGCCATGTTTCTTGATAGAAGGCCTTTCATCAAGAAATAGGGGGCTAAAGTAGAGGAAATATTGAGCTATACCTTACAAAATGCTCCTACGGTTTCACCATCACTTACACCTTCAACACTTTGTACATGACTCAAACGACCCAGAACTCAAGTACGAGTCAATATGACAACACCAACAAAGAGATGTCCAATAAGTAGGCCTAACCATGTCCCTCATTCCAATAGAGTATAAAATCACAAGATTCCTTTCATTTCGCAACACCCATTAAGCTGCAATTTATAACAAATTAATCAGTTCCTCCGTTCTCAATCATCTAATCATAATTACACAACACCAAACAAGCAAAGCAAACCACAAAGGATGCTTATTGACAATAATACACTTATCAATAAGCAGGGGGGCTAATGTAAGTACATGCAAACTCACTATCACCGGGACTACGGTGGGGATGTTAAAAGAAAAATGGAGAAATCCCAATCGAGACACCTTTGAATTGGCACAATGACACTTTATCAAAGTTATGTAAGGCCCACACACTTGTGATGAGCACAGAAAGCCATCCTACACTTGAGATGAGCATGAAGCGCTATCTGAGACCTACGATGAACATAAAACACTTCCCCGGACCTGCGATAAGAAATCAACGTCACTTGAGACTTGCGATGAACATAAAATGATATCGCAAGAGCCCAATGCACTATCAGCACTTTGCAATGAGCATGAAATGGCAACTCCTACTGTAATGAACGGAGGATAGACCTCGAGGCCAGTGACACCCACCTACGGGAGATTGGCATTCCTTCTGTTCACAACCAACTGTGACAAGGCGCCTTAGAGGCAATCGAGCAGAACACCCAAGCACATCAGTCAGATCCAGGTCTTGCCCTTGACACATGTCCACAGGGAAACCCGTAAGGGGGCATAGCCTACATATGTCATGCAAGAATCCTTAGGAAAAGGGAAACTCTGTCCTTAAAGGATCTCGTTGGACACGTGGCGAAATCCCAATGGTGCTTCCTTAATAGTCGACATAAAGATAAAGATCCCCTTTCCTAATAGGATAAGTCTCTTTTAGATCCTTCCTCTTATAGCCTTGGGGTCCTCTCTATAAAAAGGGGGAATAACACTCCCCCACGTCAGAGAATCGTATAACCTTGACCCTAGAGTTTCTTAGGGGACCTCTCTCTCTTATCATCCCTTCTCTGCTCTTCTCCCACCATCCTCTACAACCAGTATTTCTCCCCACGTTCTCTCTTTTCTGCCTCCTCTCTGGACCTTCGGAGACTTTGACTAACCTCCGTCACCTTACGACCACAACAACAATATGTATATATAATGCATATATATTTATATATAACATTTAGATAATATGTGACATATATCAAATATATATATAATATACATATACATATATATATACATACATACATACATACATACATATATATATATATATATCAGTCGGTTCAGTTAATCGTCGTTTTTTTCTAGGTTAACCAAAACAAATTGGTTCAGTTAACCTTCTTAACTTTAATCTTTTTAGTTTTGTTAAAAATAAGGAAAAAGTAAGAGATGCCAACCAGGCCATGTTCTCACGTTATTATAGGATGAAGTGTCCAATATTGATGTGGGCTGTTCTGATTTGTTAAGCAACCCCTAACACAGACTATCAAGTTTAGCTAATCCAGACTTAGAGAGGAGAGGGATGCAAGAAAAATAACCCTAG
The DNA here is from genome assembly GCF_055504915.1 of Nelumbo nucifera. Lineage (NCBI taxonomy): Eukaryota > Viridiplantae > Streptophyta > Magnoliopsida > Proteales > Nelumbonaceae > Nelumbo > Nelumbo nucifera. Next base: position 42,476,906 of record NC_142655.1, read on the forward strand.
GCAACCACACCCTTAAATTGTTGACAGCACAAAATTCTTGTAGAGAAGCCCTCTTTGTTCGTCATCCTAAAATTCAGTCTCTAAGGCGCCTTACAAGCTAATAAGAAGAAGCTTCCTAAGGAAGAAACTTGTCCCACAAGTAAAATTTACAAAATAAGCTAAATTAGACTAAACCTGCTCCAAGCAACTAAACATACAGAATACTAAATAAAGGAAAAATTCTAGATTGAGACATGTTCCTAATCATAACTCTTAAGTATGAAAAATTACAAAATACCCCTGTCCAGCTGCAATCTCAACCACAAGAAGAGCATCTTAAGGTGGGATGAGAACCTAGGATCTTTCCAAGTTGATCCCACAACTAATCCAGCTTCCATGTGGGTCCCATGTTATCATAATGGTTCCAAGTAAGCGTAGGAGCAACTTTGGTTCTCCTCTTAACACACCTTAAGTTGATTCCCATCACTGGCAAGCTGGGAGTGAAACCTACTTAAACTCTTGTTGACCCTAATTAGAAGGCAGGGGTAGATGATGGTGATATTCTTCAAGACAAAGGAGTCTTTAAGAGATTAGTGGGTCAAGTGCTATACTTATGCTGTACCAAACCAGACATATTATATTTTACGAACTTAGTAAATTTATGCATTGGCCAAGAACCACTCCTATTTAAGCCGCGGATAGAATCATATGTCTGTAATCTAAAGGGATATCCAGGAAAAGGAATTTTATATGCAAAGCAGTCATTTCAAGGTGGATGGGATAGATGTTATTGTTTTTGGATAATGTATTGGAGGCAACATTGTCTTATGGAGGTGTAGGAAACAATTAGTTGTGTCTATCTCAAGGGCAGAATCATAGTATAGAGCAATGGTTCATGGACTCTTAGATCTGCTAATAGAAATTTAATTATCCTTCAAATTCTTGATGAAATTCCATGGTACCTTACAGTAGACATACCCAACATGAAGAAGATACCTCTATATAACTCTATAAATTCCCACTAAAATCTGTCTCTTACTTTCATTGAACCACACTTCATAAAGAATTGTATTTTTTTCCCAAAATGCCAAAGGCACTTTCAAATCCCACTCCTCCAAACCTCCCTAGATCATATGAGACAAAAACATTTCCTGCAAAACTGTTACTCTGTCCAGATAAAGGCTAGGGCTCTGATTTTGGTAGACAGTGTTGTGAGGTTGTCAAGTTTGCTTTTTCAATCTAAGATGTGATCTAACCTTTATGTAAGACTGTTAGTTTCTTCAATTTTTGGTGTTAAGAAACATATTTTTTTATTGCTACCCAAAGTAGTTAATGCCAATGACCTCCTATAGCTTCTGGGTGACACAGAGTTCCTGTTTGCCAAAGTGCTGAAAAGTTAGCTAACTTAGAAGGTTGCCTTTCTATGATGGTCTATGATAGACATTAAACTAATAGAGGGTTGTTTCATGAAAGCACCTAAATTACGAGATCAACCAATGAACCAAATCTGAATGGGGCTGATAGTATTTTCTTACAATTTGGACATACCAATCCAAGCAAAATCATTCTCTCCACTTGCAAGCATTTTCATTTGAAACTGTAAATGTGTTGCGTTAACTACAAATCTTTTTACAATTAATCCCCTACATCTTTTTCCATTGTACATGATTTAGTTAATATCATCAAGAAATGAATTAAAATATGAATAATGTATAATTAATAAATTGAAATATGGTACCTATTTTGAATGTGAGTATAAAAATGTGGATTCTGTACAGTATAAAGAGAAACTGCATACTTAGTAAATTTAATTAAATGAATAAGTGTAGCTGATGCAGTGGGGCTAGAACAAGCTATCAGAAAACAGAAACAAGAGGAAGAAAGAGTAGAAAGGGTAGAGAGAGAAAAGAGAGAAATCCCAAGGAATCACTCCAAGGGGTCCTAGAATCACTCTAGGGCTTGTAGGAATCACTCCATACAGGAAGAGAGCTCTTAAGAAATCTTCATTCATTCATTAGCTTCAAAAGGAAGAGAATACATCTATTTATAGAGTGACTTGTGTGGCCCGGAACACTGTTCACCATAATTACAAAAAGTACCACTCTTTGTCTTGTGCATCAAGAAACACAATAACTTTCTATCTACTAATGCAAATAAACTGAAAATTGAAAGACAAGAACTACTAAGCTAGAGGAACAAGATGCTATAGCCCAAGCCCACATTGGGCTGGTAAAGATGATGAAGATACCCCTGACCAGATCAGTCCGAGTCCCAAGAGTTCTTCTCCATGCCAAATTAGAACCTGTTTGTTGGCCTTCTTCTTATGAGGATAGGTCTTATAATGCATGGACCGATCCCCATCATCTCTCCCTGGCTTGAAAGAACTCAACCCTGGTGAGTTAAAGGCATGATATTGCTCATAAAGTTCTGGATTAAGATGATACAAATCTTTAGCTATAATCCACGAACATTCTGGAAGAGGTAGATTCTTCCACTTTACAAGAAACTTTTGATAACTTCCACTTGCTGTAGAAATCAACTTCTCATCAAGGATGCCTTCAGGCACATTAGTAGGTGGAACCAAAAGTAGCTTAGGCAATGGGACTATGGGATAATCACTATGGCCATGATATGCACTTAGGTCTTAAACATTGAAGATTGGGCTAATTCCCATTTCGCTTGGCAGCTCTAGGACATAAGCATTAGAACTGATTTTCTTAGTGATCTTATATGGACCTGCACTCTTGGAGTGAAGCTTCTTATAAAAGCCCTTAGGAAAGCATTCAGGACATGTACGCACCATAACCATTCACCCTCCTAAAAATCAGCTAGGCGCCTATGTAAATCAGCTTTGGCTTTGTATGCATCATTGCTAAGAGCAATCTTGCACCTAACTTCATCATGGATTTCTCTCATGTGGCGAGCGAAGCCTTCAGCCTCTATGCTAGTCCTGGCTTCTTGTAGCAAAGACACTAAATCAATAGGCCTCTTGGGCTGAATTTCTGTAACTATCTCAAAGGGACTTCTTCCAGTTGACCTGTTAACTGAACTGTTGTAAACAAATTCAGCCATAGGTAGGATGAGATCCCACCTGGAAGTATGGTCACCAACTACGCAACGTAGCAAATCACCGAGGCTCCTATTAACTACCTCAATTTGTCCATCAGTCTGAATATGGAAAGAAGATGAGAACTTCAGTTTTGTATTGAGGAGTTTCCGAAGTGTTTTCCAAAAGTAACTCATAAACTTTGCATTGCAATCAGAAACAATAGTAACAGGAACACCATGTAAACAAACAACTTCCTTAAAGAATAGGTTTGGCACATGCGAGGCATCTGATGTTTTACTGCAAGGAATAAAGTGGACCATTTTTGAGAACCTATCTTACCACAACATAAATTGAATCATGACACCTTATTGTCTTGGGCAGACCTAGGACAAAATCCATGGAGAGATCTTGCCAAGGCTCATGTGGAATTGGTAAAGGGGTGTACAACCCTATATTTTTCTCTCCCTTTTGCCAATTGACAAATTCTGCACTGTTTGATCACACGATCAACATCAGCCTTAAGGCTAGGCCAGTAAAAGCGATCTTCTACCATAGCAATGATCTTGTTCCGACCAAAATGCCCAACAATTCCACCTGCATGCAACTCCCATATAACATAATCACATAGTGAAGTGCTAGGAACAAATAAGCAAGTTCCCTTGAACAAATAACCATCATGGATAGAAAAGCCAGGATATTTAGATTGTTGTCCAGCTTGTAAAGAACCATAAATGATGCTGAAATCCTTGCAACTAGCATAATCTTGCTTCAACTGATCGAACCCCACAACCTGTATAGACATAGAATGAAGTATATACACCACTTGGCTCAATGCATCAACTACTCAGTTCTCAACACCAGCTGTATGCTTAATCACAAAGTTATATTCTACTAAAAATTCAGCCCATTTCTGATGTTGACTACTAAGATGCTTATGAAATTTGAGATATTTGAGTGTCTCATGATTTAAATACAAAACAAACTCTTAAGAAATTAAATAATGACGCCAATGTCAGACATTGCACAACAACATAGAATTCTTTGTCATATGTTGAGTACTTTTGTCTAGCTTCATTAAGTTTTTCATTGTGAAAAGCTATAGGATGCCCTTCTTGCTTAAGCACACCACCTATTCCAACTTGAGAAGCATCACAAAACACCTCAGATTTTTGAAAAGTTGGGCAATTGTAACAATGGGGTCTCAGTCATCCTTTGCTTGATAGTCTCAAAGGCTTTTGTTGCAGCCTTAGACCAAACAAATTCCCCCTTTTCCATAACTTCTGTAATTGGTGCCATAAGAGTGCTGAAATTCCTTATGAAACGCCTATAAAATGTAGCCAATCCATGAAAGCTTCTCACTTCATAGATGTTAGTGAGGGTGGGCCAATCAAGTATAGCTTTCACCTTGTCATGATCAGCCTTGACACTTTCAGATGATATAACAAATCCTAAAGCAATAACAGTAGGTGTCATAAAAGAGCACTTTAAGTTGATGTAGAGCTTTTCCTGGCACAAGACTAATGGTCAAGATGATCATCAGGTGTATGATTGTATACAAGAATGTCATCAAAGTAAACAACCAAGAAACGACCAATAAAAGAACGACGTACTTGAGGCATAACTCTCATGAAAGTGCTGGGAGCTAGAACAATAAGAGAAATTGCATACTTAGTAAATTTAATTAAATGAATAAGTGTAGCTGATGCAGTGGGGCTAGAACAAGTTATCAGAAAACAGAAACGAGAGAGGAAGAAAGAGAGCTCTTAAGAAAAGAGAGATAAATCCCAAGGAATCACCCCAAGGGGTCCTAGAATCACTTTAGGGTTTTGTAGGAATCACTCCATACAGCAAGAGAGCTCTTAAGAAATCTTCATTCATTCATTAGCTTCAAAAGGAAGAGAATACATCTATTTATAGTGACTTGTGTGGTCCGGAACACTGTTCACCATAATTACAAAAAATGCCATTCTTTGTCTTGTGCGTCAAGAAACACAATAACTTTCTATCTACTAATGCAAATAAACTAAAAATTGAAAGACAAGCACTACTAAGCTAGAGGAAGAAGATGCTATAGCCCAAGCCCACATTGGGCTGGTCAAAATGACGAAGATACCCCTGACCAGATCAGTCCAAGTCCCAAGAGTCTTCTCCATGCCAAATCAGAACCTGTTTGTTGGCCTTCTTCTTATGAGAATAGGCCTTATAATGTATGGACTGATCCCCATCAGTAGCTGACTTAATTTTCCAAGAGATATGTAGTATTTTATCCTCTTGGAAATAACCATCTTACCTCCTATATTCTTGTGAACATCCATTGATTTCCATGTCCAATTGAAGTAACTTTACCTATTCTCTTGGGAAACAAGTAGAGAGATCATGTTGTAAATAGCTTATCGTAGACTCTTAGTAGGAAATTATTGATAGGATCATAGGATACAGCCTCAATCAAACTGATTGTGGGATCCTAACCTTTGTATGTAATGACAAAACTTGTTGAAAAAAGAGCTCAGGTCATGTGTGGGGAAACATTACATGAGCTGGTGGGATAGCTACTAGTTGTCATGAATCTTTTAGGGCTATGCATAATAAGTGAAAATGGTTAATGAGCTGGTGATATATATTGTTTAATGATGATTTTGTCTTGCTGGTCTTGCATGCCTATTTTGTGTTGGATCAAATGCTCAAATGTAACTTGCTGCTCTTGGCATGTAATTTTCAGGATTGATGCTTTCCTTAATAGTGACCAGAACCGTTGTGCCAGTAAGCTTCTTTCTGCTTATGCAGAAGGGGACATTGAAGAAATCAAACGTGTTTCTCACTCAAGCACCATTTCAAACCTTGATCATATGGTAAGACTGATGCTGTTTCAATGACTCAAATTGTTCTATTGAATATTTTTATTGGATGCTGATGCATCTATCTGATAGGCCCCCAATTAACCTTACGTATGCCAGGAAGAGGAAAGGTCAACAATCGGCTAAGGGGGGGGGGGGGGGAAATAATTGAACAATTAATCACATGGGGGCAATTATAGCTGCAGGGAATAAGGAGAGTCTTGAGGCATTTATAGCTATGTCAGTTAGGAATAAGAAGAGTGTTGGGCATTTATAACTTGGCCAGCTGGGCATTTATTGAGGGAGTCAGTTATGCTGTGAGAAGAGTATAAGAAGGGGCTTTGGGGGATGGGGGAGGGAGGCTTTTGTTGAGTGAAGAATACTGTGAGTGATTGGGAGAGTCGGCGGTCTCTCAAAGAACCGACCAACTGTTAATGTTCTTCTTTTCTTCTGAATGAACACCAGTTCCTTTGTTGATGTTTTAGTTGTGTGAATTCTGCTGTGAGTCTAAGAATTGTGTGTCAAGTTTAGGGGACATAACAGTGGTATCAGAGCTCGTCTTTCCTCGGCCATGGTGACAACTAAGGAAGTGGCATCGCAGGTGGAGGGTTTCGAAGAATGCCTGTCTTCTCTGCATTTTGGATTTCATTTGGAGATGGATGGCTTACGCAATGAGTTTCAGCGACTCGATCCAGATAAGGTAGCAGCTGGACTTTCGAAAATCTCGTCTCTGGAAAGCTCGATACAATCTCTGGAAGGAGGCGTTCAAGATCTGGTGAGACGTTTTGATTTGTTGCTTCAGCAACAGGCTTATTCAGCTCCTTTGTCTACGATTGACATTGCTCCTCCTTTAGTCGCATCGAGTCATGCGGATGACAAAGGGAAGAGTGCAGCTTTTTCGACGTCTTCTTCGATGTCTGTACCGGAACATACTTCTGATTCACTTCCTCGGAAGTTGGAGTTACCTATTTTTGATGGGGAAAATCTAGACGGCTGGCTTTTTCGCGCAGAGCGCTATTTTGAGATTAATGGCTTGCTTCCGGCGGAGCGTTTGCGAGCGGCCATTGTCTGTTTAGAGGGTGATGCATTGGCGTGGTATTATTGGGAAGATGGTCGGCGACCTTTTCGTAGTTGGGAAGAATTCAAGGAGCTCCTCCTTGAACGTTTTCGATCGACTCAAGAGGGAAATTTACAGGAGCAGCTTTTATCGTTACATCAATCTACTACTGTTAAGGAATATTGTCGCCAATTCGAGGTGCTCTCCGCTCCCTTACGTGACCTGCCGGAATCAGTCCTTGAAGCAGCATTTGTTAATGGGTTGCACGACCCTTTCCTGAACGGTGCCATGAAGCGGGGTGACTGGTATAGAACTAAAGACTTGGTACTTAAGGGCTCTAATTGGATTGTCAATGAAATGAAGAAATCTGGTCTTCGAGGCCGTGGTGGTGCTGGTTTTCCATCTGGCCTGAAGTGGTCTTTCATGCCAAAAGTATCTGATGGCTGTCCTTCTTATCTTGTTGTCAATGCTGATGAGAGTGAGTCAGGAACATGTAAGGACAGAGAAATTATGCGCCATGACCCACATAAACTACTAGAGGGTTGCCTGATTGCAGGGGTTGGGATGCGAGCCACTGCTGCTTATATCTACATAAGGGGAGAGTATGTAAATGAGCGGAAAAACCTTGAGAAGGCAAGGAGGGAAGCTTATCAAGCTGGACTTTTGGGAAAAAATGCATGTGGATCTGGATATGATTTTGATGTTCATATCCACTATGGAGCTGATGCTTACATTTGTGGAGAAGAGACAGCGTTGTTGGAAAGCCTTGAAGGAAAAGAAGGAAAACCAAGGTTGAAGCCTCCTTTTCCAGCTAATGCAGGGCTATATCGATGTCCAACAACTGTTACAAATGTTGAAACTGTGGCTGTTTTCCCCACCATTTTAAGGCGTGATCCTGAATGGTTTGCTAGTTTTGGCAGGAAGAACAATTCTGAGACAAAGCTATTCTGTGTTTCAGGCCACGTGAATAAGCCTTGTACGGTTGAAGGGGAGATGAGTATTCCATTGAAGGAGCTGATAGAGAGGCACTGTGGAGGAGTTAGAGGTGGATGGGATAATTTGCTTACAATGATACCAGGGGGTTCTTCTGTTCCACTGATTCCAAAGCACATATGTGATGATGTGTTGATGGATTATGATGCACTCAAGGCTGTCCAAACGGGTTTAGGGACAGCTGCTGTAATTGTGATGGACAAGTCAACTGATATTGTGGATGCAATTGCTAGGCTCTCTTACTTCTATAAGCATGAAAGTTGTGGGCAGTGCACACCATGTAGGGAGGGGACAGGTTGGCTGTGGATGATCATGGAGAGGCTGAAGGTGGGAAACGCGAAGCTGGAGGAAATAGACATGCTTCAAGAGGTGACAAAGCAGACACACCATCTGTGCATTGGGCGATGCTGCTGCTTGGCCTGTGCAGGGACATATCAGTGCGCGGTGTGCGTCCATCCACTATGCCTGGAGTTAGTGGTTTGGAAGTGCTTATTCATTGTCAGGGCCTGCCTGATTTTGAAGATTCTTGGGAGCCTTTTGACTAATTTCGAGACCAATTTCCTCATTTTAACCTTGAGGACAAGGTTAGACTTTGGGCAGCGGGTAATGATAGGCCCCCAATTAACCTTACGTATGCCAGGAAGAGGAAAGGTCAACAATCGGCTAAGGGGGGGGGGGGGAATAATTGAACAATTAATCACATGGGGGCAATTATAGCTGCAGGGAATAAGGAGAGTCTTGAGGCATTTATAGCTATGTCAGTTAGGAATAAGAAGAGTGTTGGGCATTTATAACTTGGCCAGCTGGGCATTTATTGAGGGAGTCAGTTATGCTGTGAGAAGAGTATAAGAAGGGGCTTTGGGGGATGGGGGAGGGAGGCTTTTGTTGAGTGAAGAATACTGTGAGTGATTGGGAGAGCCGGCGATCTCTCGAAGAACCGACCAACTGTTAATGTTCTTCTTTTCTTCTGAATGAACACCAGTTCCTTTGTTGATGTTCTAGTTGTGTGAATTCTGCTGTGAGTCTGAGAATTGTGTGTCAAGTTCCTTTGTTGATGTTCTTGTTTCTCACTCAAGCACCATTTCAAACCTTGATCATATGGTAAGACTGATGCTGTTTCAATGATTCAAATTGTTCTATTGAATATTTTTATTGGATGCTGATGCATCTATCTTCATAATACATGAAGCATTGCACTTCAGCACATTTACATTGACTTAAATGGAGAAATTGGAGTTTTCTAGTAGAACCATGGTTCCCCATTGCTTGTGAGGGGCAGCTTATTGCACTTTGGTTTGTGTTTCTTCTTTGTTCGGTTCTCTTATATTGATTTCATACTTTGTGATCCTTGGCTATGTACTCTTACCTTCTCTTAAATTCTTTCTCATTGATCTAAACAGAGAAAAAGGGAAAAAGTCGAACAACCAATAATCACCTTTTTTTTGCTTGAAACCTTGTAATTTCAAGTGTCTTGAGTGCCATTATTCATGTTTACTGGCCCTAAGAAAAACAAAGAGTGGAAAAGAAAATAATTAGGGGCTTTTCATGGGAGCTGGGGATTCCAAAAAACGATCACCTAAGAAATTGGGAACAATCTAATATGCCAAGGTATAGATATAATGTGGATGTTGAGAACAAGATACTATTCTCCATTTCTTAAGATCTTGAACATAGATACGAGTACTTGTATCCCATTTAATATGGTAATATGTGCTTATCTATTTTGTTTTTGAGGAAATATTATTGGTATGTTTCATTGTTCATCCTCTTTTAAATTAAAGAAAAAAATCATTAAAGGACATGGATACGAGTATTTACCCATCAAGCGCTTGGCACCTCTTTCTTCACTACTTCCTACTTGTTCTAATACCTCCCCCTTCTCAAACTCCAGAGTCAAGCCCTCCTCTTCTCTTTTCCTTTATACCATTTGTAGTTTTCAAGGCACCAAGGTGAGGCTGGGTGTTAGGGGTGCCTTGTCACCTAGCCCGCCTAGGCAACGCCTAGGCGATGGATTTTTTATATAGAAAACATAGATCCTAGGGTAGTTCCCTAGGTACCATAGCCATATTTCCTTAATAATTATTCATAGTTTTCATAAGAAAAGTATAGGATTCATGTTAAAGTATAGAAAATGTGTTGATTAGACAAAGTTTTAAGTTCTTCCTTATTTGTTGGTTCACGTTTTAAAGTCTTCGAGGGTTCAATACATCATTTAGCAATGTTTGTATTGATTAAATCCTAACAAATAAGAAAATAATAAAAACAAATTAGTATATAAACACACAAAATGAATATTTTAGTTTAATAGTGCCAATTTTATAATTATAATGTCAAAAAATAAAGAATAAAAAAGTATTTTACAATACATAGTACAAAACTGCTTGGCGATTAGGCGAGGCGAGCCTCAAAGGGTGCCTTGTCGCCTAGGCGTCGCCTTGACAACTATGACACCATTCTGGCATGTCACTGAAACTATATTTTGCAATTCTGCTAACTGTACCCGGTCTTTCTTCCACTCTGAAAAGTTTGACATTTAACACTCACCTTATTTCCAGCAATTGAAGTCTCAAAATACTTTGGCCTGGTTATGCTTTTTTCTTGTTTCTGAACATTCCTTCCTTTTAGCCTCCATTCCCTTGTCTCCTACTTGTAGTTTTAATAGTCTGGATCTGACATTCTATACTTTTCATTTTCTCTTCTAACTCCCTGAACATCTTTCTGGCAAATCTCTTCTCCAAAAAAGAATAGACCCAAACTGTTACCTCAATTTCTTTTTTGAAATCCCTGTCAATATCCACATGTTTATCAACTTATGCACTTCATCAAGCATTCCTCGTCTCAGCCAGACTCTTACCTAATTCCTCCATGGCTACACCTTTTGAATCCACTATATTCAATCCAAATCAATCATATTCTCTTCCCTAGGCTTTGTTCTTTGACTTTGGAGGAATGTCTTTCACAAATAAATCTCAAGATTTAGTCTCAGAATCTACATTCTCACAAGCATCTGAAGCCTTGTGCCAATCACTAAGCCATCCTTGCAATTGTTTTCCATAAACAAACATCCTTAAGCTTCTCTAACCTTCAATGGTCAATGAAGTTGCCTGCTGATTAGGCAGGAAATTCCTGAGTTTGTCCTTGCTGGTTGGCTTTTAATTTATGTTCATATATTTATTTATGTTTTGGTTTTGATTTCGTATGCAATAGTGTTGACTCTATTACCTCATTCCCCATGTATGGCAAGCTTCCTCCCCAACCCAAAGGATGGTGCTTTACGGTTTGTTCACCATTTGCCCTTTTGAAATGTCTGCAGATTATCAGGCTCGCAAGGAAGCTACCCACTGGTGATGTAAGTGTTCTCAAAGCCGAAACAACCAAGGAAGAAGAAGAGCCTCTGGATGAAAATGACCTCACTTAAATTTGTCGAACTAAAAAAGCTCTACGAATATACTTTCGTACAGGTCTTACCTTTTCAATACGTTGTAATACGGGGGGGTTTGTATGTTGCAAGATATTGAAACGAGAAAGTGTGTTTTGTGTAAACTACTATATTGCCCATTAATAATTACAGCTGTTGCGTCATATTGAAAAAAAAATTATGTAGATTATTCACATATAAACCATTCATATACAAGTTAATAAACAGTAAACCAATGATGGGTTCTATTTCTGATGCCAACATTGGCAACTCAGCAGTCTATTGGTTGGATAGTAAGTAACTACCCGAGAGCGTCTGCAAAATGTAGAACTTGTTCTGTAAGTAGAAGTTAATAGGGAGCACTGATAGTCGACCCGGAAATGAAACCGCTTTGACCACCGGTTTCTAGGTCAGACGTTCGACTGTTGGTCCAAATGGATGGTTCATTTGAAATTTAAAAAATTAAAACAAAATAAAAACAAAAACAGCCAAAAACTATTCTGGGTCAAATGGGTCAATGGTTCAACCATCAAGGTCAGTGAGTTGTTGATCAAGTCAACATTTTTGGCAAAGGGTTGTGTTAGCGGTGACGAAACCGGTGCCCTGGATGGTTTTTGAGCCAAATGGTCCAATCAACCGAATCAGTGACAGTTGGAAAACCATGTTTTTATGTTTGTTTCCCTCATCAAAATTCATGGGGTGGTTTCGATTGATCAAGGGGTCAAATTAGGTGTTTAGTGGGGATCTGGACTCAGTAGATAGCTTCCGGACTTCCCTTTAGGGATGTTCAAATTTGGTTGTTAAAACTGAAAACCGAACTGAACCAAACTGAATAAGCAAATTCGGTTCAGTTTTCCGTTTGGTTTTTGTTTTTAAAAAAAAATCGGTTTTCGATTTTAGTTTGGTTTGGTTGAGATTTTCAACCGAACCAAAAGCTGAATTAATTTTCATTTAGTGAAGTATATTAAATATTTAATGTGATATATTTAATACTATATACTAATTAATTATTATATTTTCTAATGATCAATTTGGCAATTTCCCATTAGGCTTTAATTGTTTGTGAATAACTTTTAATTAATTAATGTTAATTAAGAAGCTAGACTAATCACTAATTGTTCATTAATTATTAATTGTTTTTGAAAAATACCTAATTCGCCAATTCCCCATTTGCATAAGGCTTTGGGCATAACTTCTAATTAATAATAGCTAATCAATTAAAACCATTGAGTTTTAGGGCATTCTAACTTTTAATGGGTTTTAGGGCCATTTTAACTTTTAATTAATAACACTTATTAATTATAAATTATTTATTAATTATTGATCAATGTTTGTCATTTATGTGGAATTAGGGCCCAACCAAACCGAAAACTGGATCAAACCAAATCGAATTCAGTTAGGGTTGGTTTGGTTCTGAACTCTAATTCGGTTCGATTCAGTTGGAAAGAATGGTCAAACCGAATAATTGATTAGGTTATCGGTTTTAATCAAACTGAACTGTACCGACCGGACGATTGTACATCCCTACTTCCTTTTTTTTTCTAATTCTAATTAATAATTGTGAAGTACACTGACAATTCGTACTGAGTGCTCATTGTGAGATGTCCGGATCAGGCAGTACACACAAGAGCATACTGAGTAATCACTCAAAAAATTGACACCTGTCCCTTAAAAATACCTCCACAGTTTACCCTGGATAACAATGCCGTGCCTACAATACCATTTCGTCATCAAATTGATTGGTGAACTTTGTTTGGTCGACTTTCTCAATTTCCTACCGCCTAATTGAATGGAGGCTGCCTTGACCACCAACCATGATTCAAGGAAGATCCAACAGTTAAGCATCCAAATTTTGCATACAATGGCTGGATACAACCTATTAAATTTATACTTGGTTGATCCGTATCCAATTAGAGAAGTAAAAGGAGTATTGGGAAAGGCAATTTTAAGAATTGCTTTTGGTTGCACATGGATACGTTCTGTAAATTCAATAAATTTCAAAAACGCATTAATGATTCTAAAACTAATTCTTAAATGACTATAAATAAGGTAAATATACATAACAACCATATACTTGAATGGTTTTAATGAAAAATTATTTTTTAATTAGCATAAAAGGAATATACAAATATTATCCAATAAGACTACAACTTTACAAATGCATGATATTCACATCTCAATTGATTGAAACATTAAAAATGTTAAATTCATTATTATCAAGAATTAAAACATACCTTCAGCTTTGACTTGAATCATTTGCAATGAAGCCATGACCCTGTGAATTGATGACTGCGATAGTGGCAATCATTAAATTACGTAAAATAATAAATAATATATAATCATAAAAAATTAAAATATTGCTTTTCAATGCATCTATAATTGATTCTAAGTTATTGATGTAGACGCATTCGGTTGGCCTGTATAAGGCTGATGCGTGTCAAATCGAAGGGCGTTAGGTTCGCCAATTGAGGATGATCAGGTTTATTCGACATGGACCAGGCGGACCCAATCGCAGGGTGCCCCGTGGCTCTGGCAGAACATCTCGCCAGGTCCTCGTGCGGCTCGCATCTGGACCATTCGAGGAGCAATTCGCCTCGGCCTCAGCTCATCTCCTCTGGATCCTCAAAGCCTTTGGCCTTCCTTCGAAGCTTGGGAGCGAATTTACTTTGTTGCCCTTGGCCAAACCGAGCATCAACAATTGGCACCGTTTGTGGGAACGTTGCTAAGACGATTCCCCCAAAACACTACAAACTCAAGTTCTCCTAAAGCTTCAGACACCATGGTATGAAGAGCTAGGAACCCCCTGAACTTGGTCACAAAATAAATAGTTTCAGGTGGTCCTTGACCGTTGCTGACATGCCCAGGATTGACTATTCGGTCATCACTCACAGGCTGAGCGTGGACCTGAGCTCTAGGCTAGTTTAGCAAAAAAAGAGGAACTTTGCACTGGAGCATTGGATGCCATAAGAGAGGAAGTTGGAAAGCTACTCGACGTCAGCTTCATCCGAGAGGTATACTACCCTAATTGCTTGTCGAATGTGGTTTTGGTAAAGAAAGCTAATGGTAAATGGCATATATCTAGAATGATTTCATAGACCTTAACCGAGCCTGTCCTAAGGACAATTTTCCTTTCCCGAGGATAAACCACCTCATCGACACCACTGCAAGGTACGAGCTACTCAGCTTCATGGATGCCTTCTCCAGATACAACCAAATAAAGATGCACCCAGAGGACGAGCAAAAGACCTCATTCATCACCGAGCACGACACTTATTGCTACAAAGTAATGCCCTTTGGCCTAAAAAATGCAGGGCCACCTACCAATGCCTCATCAACAAGGTGTTTAAAAATCAGATGGGGAGGAACGTCGACGCTTACATGGATGATATAGTGGTGAAGAGCCTGAAAGCCAAGATGCACACCTCAGAACTAGCTGAGACCTTTGACATCTTGCAGAAGTTCAACATGAAGCTTAATCCCAGCAAGTGTGCCTTCGGCGTCACCTCAGACAAGTATTTAGGCTTCGTCATTACTCAAAGAGGCATTGAGGCCAATCCTGACAAGATACAAGCCATACTGGACATGGCACCCCCTCGGTTGGTGAAGGAAACTCAGAGAGTCACCGGCTGGAAAGCTGCTCTCAACCATTTCATGTCGAAGTCAATGAACTACTGCCTTCCCTTCTTCTGCGACATCAAAGCACAAGCACTAGCAGACTTTGTAGCAGAATGCACCTTCAACTAAGCCCTTTGTCGAGCCCCCGAAAATGCAAAGGGGACTCATCCTAAATGAAAACACTTTTTTGATGGTTCATCCAATGCCAAAGGAAGCAGAGCGGGTCTCGTCCTTCTCACCCCAGATAATGTAGTCATAGAGTATGTGCTAAGGTTCGACTTCCTGGCATCCAACAATGAAGTCGAGTACGAGGCCCTCCTCGCTAGATTACAGCTTTCCAGGGACCTCAGCTTCCTACACGTCAAAGCCTTTGGCGACTCACAACTGGTGGTGAACCAAGTCAACGGCGAGTACGAGGCCAAAGAACAGATAATGTCCAAGTACCTCACCAAAGTTCAAGAGCTAGCCCGCCACTTACAGCGCTTCTCCCTGTAGCAAGTCCCGCGAGCTGAGAACACAAGAGTCGATGCCCTTTCTAAGTTGGCTAGCACCTCGGATGTAGCCCTCAGTTGCACTCTCTGTGTGGAGAAGCTACCTCGGCCCTCTATAGAAGAAGCCCAAGTACTTCTAGTAGAGGCCGAGCCATCATGGATAGACCCCATGACCGACTTCCTACTAACAGAACAACTGCCCGATGACAGTGTTAGACAGTTTTGTATGCCCTTAGCTTCAATCATTTTGATGCACTTTTGTTATTTAGTGGAAATAAATAAAGTACATGTTTGATTCATGTTGTTTGGTTTAATTCTGTGTAAAACCCTAAAACTGGACATTTATAGAGACTCATGTTAGTTTTAAAAGTTCACAGCCGTTGGATAAGTCTGGGGAGATTTATCCTGCCAAGGCTGATACTGGTGTGCCACCAAGTGTTGGGATGGCCTGTCTCAGCCATCAGGGTAAGACCCGAGGCACATACAGCATGGGATTACTTGAATCCTTGAACCGGACCAGATTTCCAGTCTAGCCCTGGACCTTGGAGACAGATGGGCAAAACTGGAAAGTTACACCTGACCCCTAGACTCGATTATGACACTTCACTAGGTGCTGGATCAGGCTGCCTTTGATATGCCAATCAGTGAGATCCTTAGTGGGGATCAAAACCTGGGTATGTTGGGGCAGTTTGAGAATTCATCTGAGTGGGTGGTCATAGTGACAGAATCAGCCACTTTGTCGGACAAAGGGTAATGATCGGGAATGCACTCTCTCTGATGGAAACCAAACTGCCGGCAGTTGATTTCAATCGTTGGAATTTTGTTTTTGCAAAATTAATATATTTACATATATATGTACGGTTTCAAAATGTTTGCAAATGGTTTTAATTCCCGGGATCCATGTGAGAGGAGAATGCGGCACTGTTCCTTGCAGCCGAGGGAGAGGTCCTCTCTTGTCGGGCAGTGCTTGATCATTAAGGGCTGAGAGGTTAAGTGTAAGACCATTTAGGATAATACCTGATGGGCTAATCTTGCACCTGCCCACAGTCCCTGGGTTTTTATAAGATGGCTTGGCCCAGGGACCACTTAATGTAAGTGTTGGGCCCATAGGGTTCATACGATGGACTCAAGGGGTTCATTGAGATTTTCAGTGAATTTGGCTAGGCCTTGTATTAAAGGCTGGGCCGAACCCATGTGGCTGGTGTGTAGATCAATGCTTGGGTCCCACGCCATACAAAGAAGCCCAACTGGGCAGCAGATTGGAAACTAATTAAACACTGAATGCTTAATGGGCCAAAAGCCCATTTCGAAGTGGGCTGATATGATCACCCATCAATGGGGCGAATTTGAGATTGAAGTTAGCAAAAAGGATTGGGCTCTTAGTCTTATCCACTCTTAGAGACCAAATTCAAATCAGATTTGAATCTGGTAACCTCCTGATAAGATCAGGAGTAAGCTAACTCTATCTGGGAAAGGGATTAAGATTATCCCCTATCCAAATACTGATTTGGATTGGGATAACTCCTAATTAGGAGATTTCTTAATCAAGAAGAAAAGAGAGGAGATTTTCGAATGAACCAAGAGAGGGAAATCAGATTTCGATCCAAGAGGTTCTGGTAAGCAAGAAAGGTTCCTGCGAATTGAGATTAGATCTCATTCTCTCCAGAAAAGAAAACAGTTCAGCCTTTTCGTTTCTGGAAATCTCCTCCTGCCGCCGCCATCTGCATTGTTGCAAGATTTGATCTTTGCAGAAAAGAAAGTCAAGAAACCAGTTCTTGACATCAGTCTTGCAAGAAAGACTGAAAGGATTCAGTGTTTAGTACATCCAGGGGATTCTTGTGAAGGATCCAGTGTGTAGGACGCACCCTGCTGGTTCTGTTCCATCCACAGCTGTGTCATCTTCAGCAGGGACAGATCTTGGAGCATTCTTTGGGCGTGAACACCAACTTTGGGAGATACTGCTTCTCCGGATCAGGTATAATCCTCCCATTTATCTTTTGGTACAGATCTGGTTTGATTAGGGTTCAAGTAGATCCTTGAATATTGTATTCTAAATTCAGGGAATATGATTCCCAGTTGGGAGAAGGTAGGAAATTTTTGAAATTCGCCCCACCCATTCCGCAACCTTTATGGCGTCCATTAGATGGATCCTACCATTCTTTCAGTGGTATCAGAGCCACAGGTTCGAATCTTGAACCAAAAGAAAATCAGATCTGACCCTGCGCAGATGGATAGAAGGTGTTCTTTCAAGATTTGCGCAGATTGTTTTCTTTTTTTTTCAAGAAACTGTTTCTTGTTAAGGGCGATTGATCTGAAATTAATTTCTATTAAATCCAAAATTTATTTGGAATTGTTCTTTATTTATTTTGATTTAATGGACTGTTCAAACCTGGAGATCGCAGTGCAGTTTTAGCGCAGATGGTCTGCGCACCCTTTTTCTTTTCTATTTATTTATTTCATTCAATTCGGTCTGTAAATAATTTTTTTTATTTTTTAGACTGAATGTATAGGATTTGATCAAGAATGTAATTAATAGAAATAGGATTTCTGTTATTTTTCTTGATTAAAGAAGATGGAAGAAGATGGCGGCGCTGGAGATTTGCAGATGGAGAAATCGTTTTCTGCGATTTGCAGTTTATGAAACTGCAACCCTTGTGATTAACCTCTGTTTTGCAGGTGGTGCGAACAGTCCATAATTGTTTTGTGTTTGCTAGAAATCAAAACTATTAATTTCAGATCATTCAATAATTAATTCTTGAATTGAAAATCAGTTTTGGACCATTTCGGACTAGATTGGACCAAAACTGTTTGGACCGAATCTGGGTTTCGAAAGGGGCTGTTCTCAGTCCAATTGTCTCACACTTTTGTTCCAAATCTGATGTTCAATTACAGGGATTAATTCGGCCCACCTGTAAAGCCCAGTTTTAAAGGGTTAAAACTGCAAAAGCCCATTATTGTGAGATAAGCTGTATGGGCCGAACTGCTATCTGCGATTCAGCCCATACACCTAGTGGACATTAATCGTTAATGACTTGGTTTTTAAATGGGCCGTTGAATGGGCTTTACAGCAATTAATTGATTGGATCAATTCCTCCTTTACATGTGATGTTTGGATGTTTGATGTGCTGCGACCATGGGCCATAAGTACTTGGCCCGTGATGACTCGTTAGTGGCTCTTGCGCACACCATGGCTGAATGCACATCATTGCCATGGTGTCCCTGAAGGTCATTGGATGACCCCCCTCTTTGCCTGGTGGGCCCCACAACCCTGAAAAGGGATGCGTACGGAACCCCTAGCCGATTAAGGCCCACCAGAAATCTGACTTTATGAAAGTCAGTGGGAGCCACTTTGGTTTGACCTAAATTAGAACTAGGCCGTAATTTTGTTCCCTCCAGCAAATATGAATGCAAGTGATAGGGAGATCCATATGATGGACTCTCTAAAGGCCTTCCGTCATTAGCACAATGATGGGTCCATCAGTAATGAGGAAACGCACCATAAAATTGGGCTATCCATTTGCTGTTGGATCTGTTAGAGTGTTTCATAAGATGATAGGGGCGTCATAGACCGATGTGGGAGGGGCTTCACCAGAAAATGGGAACTCTCTCACGGTACCTTGGCGTAACCTGAATATGATGGGTGTGCACTCACTGACAGAAGGGTTTACCTGAAAACGGCTCTGAACCTTGTCTGACAGAGGCCAAAGGGAAACTCATTTGATGAGTGGATATGATCCGTCACAGAAAGGTGGTGGGGTTATGCAGCTGAAACAGTTGGCTTCACGCACCCCATGTGATTTCCCACATTTTCAGAGACATTTCGTCGTCTCCGTCACTGAGATAGGAGGGAAATCTCAGAGATGAACAAATGGGAATGGAACATAGATTAAAAGCCATATCTATGTAGGTAAACATGAATCAAACTAAGGTTGTGGACTAATGATTTTGCTGTTTTATCAGAAAATGGCAAACGGTCAATTTGCAAAGCTTCTAGACGATAACAAGCTTAAGGGCCCAAACTATGCCGACTGGTACAGAAATCTTATGCTGGTCCTAACTTCTGAAAAGTTAGACAAGGTAGTGAAAAATCCTGCCCCGGAACGTCCGGGTGATAGGGCTTCTGAGGCCCGTAGGAGGGACTACCAAGATTGGGAGGATAAGAACTCCCTAGCCCGCTGCTTTGTCATTGCCTCATTAGACAACTCAATACAGAGGCAGTTCGATCAGATCGAACTTGCCAAGGACATATTGGACAGTCTAAGGACAATGTATGAAGAGCAGAACCGTTCTACTCGACAGAAGGTCCTGAAATTGTTCATGACCGCGCAGATGACCAAAGGGCAGAAAGTTCATGACCATTGTCTTCGGAAGATGGGGTACATCAACGAACTTGAAGCTCTTGGATCCGGGCTAGATCTTGGCACGCAAGTGGATGCCATCCTAAATTCTTTGCCCTCTTCCTTCAATGCGTTCACTATGAACTACAATATGAATAAGCTGAATGTCAGCGTCCAGGAACTCAGCAATATGTTGCAGAGGGCCGAGGATTTACTCAAGAAGGATGAGCCTGTGGTTATGCTTGCTGAAGCTAACAAATCGGGCAAGAGAAAGAGAAAGGCAAAGAAGCCCCAGAAGAAGACTACCAAACCCAAGAAGCAGAAGAAGAACAAGGCATCTGATGTCTGTCACTTCTGCAAGCAGACCGGCCACTGGAAGAGGAACTGTCCTACCTACCTGGAATCTAAGAAAGGTAATATCGAAACTTGTGTCATAGAAACTAATATGTTAGTTACTTCTGTGTCCTGGTGTGTTGACTCCGGGGCTTCAACTCATGCGTGTAACTCACTGCAGGGGTTCAAAGTTAGCAGAAGGCTGAGTGAAGGTGAAGTGACACTGTTCTTGGGAACAACTGCAAGTGTTGCAGCTGCGGCAATAGGAACCGTAGAATTAGTTTTTAAAGAAGGAGTCCTTGTACTTAAAGATTGTCTTTATGTACAGAACTTGAGAAGGAATTTAATTTCTGTTTCAAAATTGTGTGCTGATGGATATACTGTTTACTTTAGTAATATGATTACTGTTAAACGGAATAATAAATTCATCGCATGCGGAGAGCTAGAGAACGGTCTCTATGTTCTGCATCCTTCTTTGGAAACTAACTTAACCGAAACTACGTCGGTCGAAAATCCCAAGAAAAGGACTCGTGATACAGTAAATCTCACGTGCCTCTGGCATTACCGACTTGGCCACATCGGTGTCGACCGAATCACAAGACTGGTAAAGGATGGTCCTTTGGATTTTCTAACCGTAGAAAATCTTCCCACTTGTGAACCTTGCCTCCAAGGTAAGATGACTAAGCGGCCATTTGACGGTAAGCCTGAAAGATGTGCAGGCACACTTGACCTAATACATACTGATGTATGTGGTCCCCTGAGTGTTAGGACACGGAATCAACACGTGTACTTCATCACCTTTACAGATGATTTTTCACGATATGGTTACGTGTACCTAATGAGACATAAGTCTGAATCATTTGAAAAGTTCAAAGAGTTCAGACAGGAAGTCGAGAAACAGTTAGGGAGAGAAATTAAGGCCCTTCGATCAGATCGAGGTGGCGAGTATCTCTCTGACGAATTCAGGGACTACTTAAAGGCCAATGGGATAGTGTCACAACTAGCTCCTCCTGCTACACCTCAACTCAACGGTGTTTCAGAGAGGAGAAATAGGACCTTATTAGACATGGTCCGGTCACTTCTCGTACGCTCAGAATTACCCACATCCTTTTGGGGATACGCATTAGAGACTGCTATCTACGTGCTGAATAGGGTTCCAACCAAATCAGTTCCGAAAACTCCATATGAGCTTTGGACCGGAAGGAAGCCAAGTGTGAGACACTTGAAGATTTGGGGTTGTCCTGCACACGTTAAAAGAACAAGTGCGGACAAGTTGGAATCTAAAACCAGCCGTTGCCTGTTTATAGGCTACCCAAAGGATTCGGTGGGTTATCTATTCTATGACCCAAGTGAGCAGAAAGTGTTCTGCAATCGAAACGCCCGATTCTTAGAATCCGATTACATCCTGGAGACCCATCGTCAGGAAATAGTTCTTGACGAGGAGAGCTCAGGAGCAGTGGGAGATGACCCACAAGTTCCAGGTAATGACCAAGCTAGAAGGTCCACCCGGGTATCCAGACCACCAGTCCGATATGGTTATGACCAGGATAGTTACCTGGTGGAAGCCTTGACTAGTGAAGAGGATCCCGTGTCTTACGCGGAAGCTATGTTAGACATAGACTCCCAGAAGTGGGTGGAGTCCATGAGAGCCGAGATGGACTCAATGGAGACCAATGGAGTCTGGACTCTAGTGGATCCGCCCTCCGGGGTAAAAGCAATTGGTTGCAAATGGATCTACAAGAGGAAGAAGGGCCCCGATGGCAGGATTGAGACCTTTAAAGCTCGTTTGGTGGCGAAAGGGTATACTCAGAAAGAAGGCATCGACTATGAGGAAACCTTTTCACCGGTGGCCATGCTTAAATCCATTAGGATCCTGCTAGCTGTAGCAGCGTACCATGATTACGAGATTTGGCAAATGGATGTCAAAACAGCGTTCCTGAATGGAGATCTTAGTGAAGATATCTACATGCAGCAGCCGCAAGGCTTCATTGCTGCTGGTCAGGAACACATGGTGTGTAAACTTAATAGATCCATATATGGACTTAAGCAGGCTTCTAGGAGTTGGAACATCCGTTTTGATTCTGCAGTCAAAACGTTTGACTTTGAGCAGAATCCGGATGAGCCCTGTGTTTACAGGAAATCCAGTGGGGATAAGATCACCTTTTTAGTCTTGTATGTGGACGATATCCTACTCATTGGGAATGATGTAGGAATGTTGACTTCGGTCAAGGTATGGCTATCACAGCAGTTCTCCATGAAAGATCTTGGAGAAGCTTCATACATACTGGGTCTTCGACTCTATAGAGATAGATCGAAGCGGATAATTGGATTATCCCAGGCTGCTTACATTGACAAAATTGTCAAAAGATACAGCATGGAAAACTCCAAGAAAGGAAACGTTCCTTTCAGGCACGGAGTCACTCTCTCCAAGAAGATGTCTCCCAAGACTTCTGAGGAGATTGAGAGCATGAGAGACGTTCCCTATGCCTCAGCTGTGGGGAGCATCATGTACGCCATGTTGTGCACTCGCCCGGACATAGCTCAGGCGGTGAGTGTGGTAAGCAGGTTCCAGGCAAACCCAGGACAGGAGCATTGGACCGCTGTGAAGAACATACTCAAATACCTTCGAAGGATGAAAGAGTTTTGTCTGGTATTCGATGGTAGTTCACTACAAGTTCTAGGGTATACCGATGCCGATTTCCAGTCGGATCCAGATGATAGAAAGTCTACATCTGGGTATGTTTTCACGATAGGATCGTGTGCTGTTTGCTGGAAAAGCAGCAAACAGGGGTCCACTGCAGACTCCACAACCGAGGCCGAGTACATTGCCGCAAGTGAAGCTGCCAAGGAAGCCGTGTGGATGAAGAAATTCATACACGAATTGGGAACGATTCCATCCAGCACATCACCCATCCCGTTGTTGTGTGACAACAATGGAGCGATCGCCCAGGCTAAAGAGCCTCGGGCCCACTCGAAGTCAAAGCACATCGAGAGGAAGTACCATGTACTGCGGGAGATCGTTGGTAGAGGAGACGTCCTAATTCAAAAGGTAGCATCAGCGGATAATGTGGCAGACCCATTGACTAAGCCACTGACACAGAAGGTGTTTGAGAAACACGTGGAAAGTATGGGACTCCGGCTTGTACCAGATTGGACCTAAGTGCAAGTGGGAGCTGTTAGACAGTTTTGTATGCCCTTAGCTTCAATCATTTTGATGCACTTTTGTTATTTAGTGGAAATAAATAAAGTACATGTTTGATTCATGTTGTTTGGTTTAATTCTGTGTAAAACCCTAAAACTGGACATTTATAGAGACTCATGTTAGTTTTAAAAGTTCACAGCCGTTGGATAAGTCTGGGGAGATTTATCCTGCCAAGGCTGATACTAGTGTGCCACCAAGTGTTGGGATGGCCTGTCTCAGCCATCAGGGTAAGACCCGAGGCACATACAGCATGGGATTACTTGAATCCTTGAACCGGACCAGATTTCCAGTCTAGCCCTGGACCTTGGAGACAGATGGGCAAAACTGGAAAGTTACACCTGACCCCTAGACTCGATTATGACACTTCACTAGGTGCTGGATCAGGCTGCCTTTGATATGCCAATCAGTGAGATCCTTAGTGGGGATCAAAACCTGGGTATGTTGGGGCAGTTTGAGAATTCATCTGAGTGGGTGGTCATAGTGACAGAATCAGCCACTTTGTCGGACAAAGGGTAATGATCGGGAATGCACTCTCTCTGATGGAAACCAAACTGCCGGCAGTTGATTTCAATCGTTGGAATTTTGTTTTTGCAAAATTAATATATTTACATATATATGTACGGTTTCAAAATGTTTGCAAATGGTTTTAATTCCCGGGATCCATGTGAGAGGAGAGTGCGGCACTGTTCCTTGCAGCCGAGGGAGAGGTCCTCTCTTGTCGGGCAGTGCTTGATCATTAAGGGCTGAGAGGTTAAGTGTAAGACCATTTAGGATAATACCTGATGGGCTAATCTTGCACCTGCCCACAGTCCCTGGGTTTTTATAAGATGGTTTGGCCCAGGGACCACTTAATGTAAGTGTTGGGCCCATAGGGTTCATACGATGGACTCAAGGGGTTCATTGAGATTTTCAGTGAATTTGGCTAGGCCTTGTATTAAAGGCTGGGCCGAACCCATGTGGCTGGTGTGTAGATCAATGCTTGGGTCCCACGCCATACAAAGAAGCCCAACTGGGCAGCAGATTGGAAACTAATTAAACACTGAATGCTTAATGGGCCAAAAGCCCATTTCGAAGTGGGCTGATATGATCACCCATCAATGGGGCGAATTTGAGATTGAAGTTAGCAAAAAGGATTGGGCTCTTAGCCTTATCCACTCTTAGAGACCAAATTCAAATCAGATTTGAATCTGGTAACCTCCTGATAAGATCAGGAGTAAGCTAACTCTATCTGGGAAAGGGATTAAGATTATCCCCTATCCAAATACTGATTTGGATTGGGATAACTCCTAATTAGGAGATTTCTTAATCAAGAAGAAAAGAGAGGAGATTTTCGAATGAACCAAGAGAGGGAAATCAGATTTCGATCCAAGAGGTTCTGGTAAGCAAGAAAGGTTCCTGCGAATTGAGATTAGATCTCATTCTCTCCAGAAAAGAAAACAGTTCAGCCTTTTCGTTTCTGGAAATCTCCTCCTGCCGCCGCCATCTGCATTGTTGCAAGATTTGATCTTTGCAGAAAAGAAAGTCAAGAAACCAGTTCTTGACATCAGTCTTGCAAGAAAGACTGAAAGGATTCAGTGTTTAGTACATCCAGGGGATTCTTGTGAAGGATCCAGTGTGTAGGACGCACCCTGCTGGTTCTGTTCCATCCACAGCTGTGTCATCTTCAGCAGGGACAGATCTTGGAGCATTCTTTGGGCGTGAACACCAACTTTGGGAGATACTGCTTCTCCGGATCAGGTATAATCCTCCCATTTATCTTTTGGTACAGATCTGGTTTGATTAGGGTTCAAGTAGATCCTTGAATATTGTATTCTAAATTCAGGGAATATGATTCCCAGTTGGGAGAAGGTAGGAAATTTTTGAAATTCGCCCCACCCATTCCGCAACCTTTATGGCGTCCATTAGATGGATCCTACCATTCTTTCAGACAGGAACAAAGCCAGGAGACTCCGACGTCAGGAAGCCTACTACACCTTGCTGGAAGGAAAGTTGTACAGAAGATCCTTCACCTTACCTTACCTCCGATGCCTCTATCAGGAGGAGGGTGAGTACGTGCTCCGAGAAATTCACGAAGGCATTTGCGGTAAGCACCTCGGCACCTGAGCCTAGCCCAAAAAACACTTAGGCAATGATACTTTTGGATGATTCTTCACAAAGACGCAACTAAGATGGTACGAAGGTGTGACCAAGGCTAGAGACATGCCAACCTTTGCCATAAGCTGGCCACAACACTTTCAGCTCTTAGCAGTCACTTACCCTTCACCAAATGGGGAATGGACCACCTTACCCCTTTCCCTCTAGCAATGGGGGGCAGGAAATACCTCTTTGTCACCATGGACCACTTCATAAAGTGGGTAAAAGTCGAACCCCTGTCCTCCATTACAGTTCAAGCAATTCAGAGCTTCTTTTGGAAGAACATTATTTGCTGCTTTGGCCTCCCCCACATGCTAGTCATCGACAACGAGAAGCAATTTGACAACGCCAAGTTCAGGGAGTGGTGCACCTCCCTTGGCATCAAGCAGCATTACACCTCGGTAGGCTACCCCCAAACAAATGGCCTAGCCGAGGTCACCAATAGAACTATATTGGATGGGCTGACGACCAGACTCGACCGAGCTAAGGGCCTATGGGCTGACGAACTAAGAAGTGTACTTTGGGCATACTGGACCACACCTCGGACGGCCACGGGAGAAACCCCGTTTGAATTGACCTATGGTATGAAAGTCGTTATCCCAATAGAGATCAGCCAGCTGACGCTCCGAATTGAAGCAAGCGACAAAGTCGAGAATAGTGAAGCACTCAAAGCAAACCTAGACTTGCTGGAAGAAGCCCGAGAGCAGGCACAAGTATGGGTGGGTCCCTATCAACAACAGGTGGCCCGCTACTACAACTCCAGGGTAAAAGAGAGGCACTACAAAGAGGGAGACCTCATCCTCAAGAAAGTCATGGTCCCCAAGCCAAGTGTGGGTAAACTTGGTCTCAAATGGGAAGGCCCCTACAAAATCAAGCAAGTCATCAGCCCCGACACCTTTCATTTGGAACACTTAGATGGAAGACCCGTCCCTCGGATGTGGAACTCGGAGAACCTCCGGTTGTTTTACCAGTAAGTGCAAATTTTGATGAATGAAATGCAAAGTTCCTCTTCGACTCAATGTTTACTGCATATTCTCACTAAGTCCCTAGGACCCCTCAACTTCACAACTGGTCGAAGCGCACAGCCTCTCCCGAGGACCATGCACTCGAGCTGGACCGTCGCCAGGGCACATAATTGGCGGCGAACACCCTAACTTAATGCCTTGCCAAATAAAAATACATCAAGACGACTGAGGCATCGCATGCCTCGCTACTTGCCTCGACAATGGGTGCCCTCCTGGTCGTATATACTTAGCGCAATTAAATAAGTAGCAGCCCTGACCAACTCGGCTGTTCACCTAGGCCCGGGACCCCTGACCTCCTTGGAGCGCCACCTCGGCCTCATTGAAGTAACCGCTAAGGAAAGAGATCAGCCAGGCAAGCTACACCTTGGCCTCGGCCTTCCTCCCATACTTCGGCAGACTGCATTGGCCTAGCATATATATATATATATAAGAGAAAAGGAGAGAACACATCGTATAAAAAATGCTTATATTTTTCATTCCATTCAGTGTAAGCATTTATAAAAAATTTACGACCTCATAGGCCGTGCACATTTACAGCAAAAAAGAAAAAACAAAAATAGGAGGAACCCCACTAAGCTTCACCGCCAGCCGGGGGGAGGAAAAAGTCATCCGCAGCCTGAGTCTCTTTAGGGGAGTCGGGAATCACTTTCAGCCCCTCAACGTCAAAATTGGGCATCACCTGCAGGAGGGCCTTCTTGGTGTCCTCGATGTTGTCTAACTACAATGTGGAGGGATACTCCACGAGGGGCTGCTGGTATTCGAGCAACTTCTTAAAGGCATCCACTGCCTCGACCATTGCCTTAGTTGCCCACTGCCTCAACAGCCCTTTTCTCTGCCTCAGCTTCGGTAGCCCGACCTTCAGCCTGGGTTGCCCACCGCTGAGCGTCTGATATAATGTTGTCGAGGTGAACCCTCTCCTCTTGCTCCTAGACAAGGTGGGCTCATGCTTCCTTCAGGTCGGCCTCCAGCTTTGTCTGGAGAAGCTGCTCATCCTTATGGGCCTTCCTAAACGTGTCCTGCTTGTCCTTGGTAGTGGCAATAGTCTCTTGGAGCTTCTCCTTCTCCTTCTGAAGCCTGCCCAGGTGCGCCAAGTTGAGCCTCATCCGGTCTCCCAGACCGACGAAATGAGACAGGCCTGCAACAAGAATCATCAGTAAGGACTACAACAAAGAAAGAACCAAAAGACGAAGCATGAGGACAAAAGCTTACCTCGGCCTAGTGGTATAACCCCTTGTTGTGGGCAGATTTAGGCTCACTCTACATCATCCTGAAATGATCCCTCGAAAGGATCGCCCCACTCACCAGGGCCTGCCCGACCCCTTCCTCAGTAATCGAGTCCCCCTTGCAAACCGACCACCGGGGGTGAAAGACTTTGAAGGGCTGCTCGGCTCCTCTAGCAAGCTCCAACACAGATGTGGGGGTGGATGGGGGCCCTGTAGGGTACCCCTTGGTGGGAGGCTTCTTCATCGTGGCATCCCTAGTAGGATGCTCACCGTGCGCCGCCTTCTTTGGCGGTTGTTCTCTCAGGGCCTCCTCGGCAGGCCTCTTCTTACCTGCCTCAACCACCTCGGCAGGCTTCTTGGTTACCTTGGCTAGCTTCTTATCCCCCTCAGCCGGCCTCTTCCTCTTGTCCCCTCGACCTGTGGGGACTTGTGGTTGAGTGGCCCCCTTGGCGGGGACTTGTTGTTGAGCGGCCCCCTTGGCAGGGACTGATGCCCGCTCACCCCTCGCGGGCACGACCTCGGTAGGCCTTCTCAATGTCTGCCCTCCCTTCTTCTTGTTGGCGGCTTAGGCCTTCTGCTTATTCCGAGCACTCTCCAACAACAACTTCCAAGCGTCCATCGGCACCTCCGCAAGCAAAAGAAGGCAAGTTAGCACCATAAGACGAGGATGAAAGGAACGTGTTAAAGAAAACTATCAAACCTCTCCTACAAAGGGGGTAGGGTTGAGCCCCGCGAACATCAGGGGAAGCTCCTCCTCCACCAAAGCCTTGGCCTTGACTGTCCCCAACACGAGCAGGTGAGCCTCGATAGTTGCCTCCTCATCCCGAAGTGGAGAGAGACACTTCTCAACTGTCGTGCAGGCCTCTCCCCACCTTGACCTAAACGTCCAACCTTTGGGGCATGAGATGAAAAAGAATTTGCCCTTCCAGTTGTGGACGTACGTAGAGTTATCGACGGGATTCCTCCTCTGTGGCTGGAGATAGTACATGCTGGCCTCCGAAGAATGCTTCCTCAGCACAAACATGGCACATAATAACTTCGGGGTCAGCTCAACGTTCCGAAGTCGTGCCCACACCAGCATGGCCACTATGGTCCTAATGGCATTGGGAACGTGCTGGCTAATCGTGATGTCGTACCACTCTAGTAGCTCGGAATTAAAGGATGAAGAGGGAGCCCAAGGCCAAATTCTAAAAAGTGTTGGTATAAACAAATTTCCCCCTCATCAAGGGTCCACGCCCGGTCACCAACATCAGGAACCCTAAGCTAGTAGGACCGAGGTATATAAAACCTCCTAACTAGGGCTTTCACTTGGTCCATGTCCAAAGTGTTGTCGAACTCCAAACGTGGAAGGTCAGCCTTGGCCACCCTTTGGGTAGTGCCTTCGGCCATCGTCCCTGGGACGGGCTCTGGGATCCGCTCCCCCTTGGCTTGGGGGGACCCCTTTGGATCCCTCGGCATCACGGATGCAACACTCTCACAGGGAGGGTCATCGCCTCAGTGGTTGCCCTCGGCACCCGTGGAGGCTACCCTCTCCCTCAACACCATCACCTCTTGCTGAAGGGGGACGACAGCCAGTGGACTTAGGGGAGAAAGGGGGGAAGGAGTTCGAATAGAGCTCCCTTTCGAACCAGCCGGAAGTTCATAGCACTTAGGGCCAGAATCAGAGAAAGACATGGTTTAAAGAATTACCTAGAGATGGAGAGAAAAAGGAGGAAGACGAGGTGTGTCGAAGAGTTGAAGGTCTAAGAGCAGAGTTCACTCGATAGCAAGGTCTGGGAGCAGAGTTCACTCGATAGCAAGGGTGCCTAGAGACAAATGACGAAGAAAAGTCACCACTAAGGCCCTTATTTATGGAAGAATGAACGGCTCAGATCCTGTCGAATCCAATAGTCGTGAGGCCTTCGCCTTCGCTAACCATCAGCGATGTGACACTCGCGCCCAGCCTCGAGGAAATGAAATGACGCCTAGTGAACCAGTGTGTGCCGAGCCTCGGGGAAATGAAACAATGCCTAGTGAGCCAACCCCCAACCTCGGGAAGACAAAACGACGCCGAGCGTACTGACAAGCCCGTTTGCCGCAACCCACCGGTTTGGGTGCACATACCTGATGGATGCGTAGACCGGTTCACCCAGAGTGCCCATCTCCCCTACGGAAGGCCCTCCGCACGCTAGACCCATATTGGGCACGACCCTGGCGTGCCAGCCCGTGAATCCCATACCACGCATGGCCCCAGACCATCACTGCGTGAGTACAAGGCACAAGCTCGGCTCAGCCGGGCCCCCTCCACCTCGGGCTCCCTAGTCGAAGCCGAGGCATCCACAGCTTCACCTCTCTTCCATGAACTGAAATCAAGCTGAAGTAGAAGCGAGACAAAGGCGACACCACTGCAGGGTACACTCCGCTGAACATGCCAGATGGCAGCAACCAATATCGGCACTCCCTTTGGCCAAAGCCGAGGCCCCTTCCAAACCCCCACCTCGGCCTTGGGAGTGGGGGGCAAGTGATGTAGGTGCATTCGACTGGCTTGTACAAGACTAACGCATGTCGAATCGAAGGTGCTAGCATAGGTTCGCCAATTGAGGACGCTCAGGTTTACCCGACGCTGTCCAAGCGGACCCAATCGTAGGGTGCTGCGTGGCTCTGGCAGAACATCTCGCCAGGCCCTCGTACGGCTCACATCAGGACCATCCGAGCCTAACTACTCCCTAGCAGCTCCGACTATAAATGTAAGGCACCCCCCACATGGTAAGGGATTCGAAACCTTTGTGATCTCTGGTGCTCTCTCCTCCAAGGAATTAGCGCTATCTGAGACCTCATCTGGACCCCACGGATCCAGACTCACTACTTACCTTGCACGCATACTAACTTTACCATCAGAGTCCTCGCCTCGGGTTCTCACCCGAGGCCTCTGACACCTCCCTTGCAGATTCATCACTACGGGAACATAACTTCGTCCTCCTTCGGAAGCCCTTCTCAGTACTAGCCCTCGGCTTCTACAGTATCCGAAGGAGCGATTCGCCTCGGCCTCCAGTCCTCGACCTCGGCTCATCTCCTCTACACCCTCAAAGCCTTCGGCCTTCCTTTGAAGCTTGAGAGCTAATTTACTTTATTACCCTCTTCCAAACCGAGCATCAACAATTATTATTGAGGGAGACCGAATCAGCTCCCAACAAAATTGCCCCCCACAATGTCCCACAGCACATCCCCGTCATGTATTGGGAACATCTCCCAATGATGACATCATCATTCCAGATAATTATCATAGGGAGATGTTATTAATAGACGGGAAGGATGTGTTGTGGGACGTTGTGGGGGACTGATTTTAACTCTGAGGGAGGTTGATAAACGGAGTATTTATAACCATACTATTATGTTTTTGTATACTATATGAATTTAAATCATTCTCACGTCTTCTATCAGACCATCTATAACTAAAAGGTCAAAGAACCTATTGCAGACTAGGACCTAAGAACAGTAGTCCTTATCGTGCCCATGTTCATAAAGACTATAATTGAAAATGAACATATGCTCAAGCTGCCCAAGCTTGCATCATTCCATGTATAGATCTATATTAACTTTTATTTCACTTGTCTTGACTAATATGTTCAGAATTCGAATTTTAATTAATTTTCATTGTTGTCTTCCACAGTTATGCATTAATTACTCACATCTTTAAAATTGAGAGGTTGTTTTCCAATATATTGCATGGAATCACCATTATTTATGCAATCAAAGATGTCCATTACTACCATTAATTCCCAGTAACCTTCTTTATTATAAACCAATTCTGTCAGCATTACAATCATCACCATCATGCTTATCACTTTCTTCATCACCCTCACCACAACCACCATCATCATTAGTGTTCACAACTAATAAAAAAAATCATTTATGATGATATTTCTTACAATGCTATTCACTCAATTGTAATATATTACCTCACAAAAATTGTTTTACCATTTTTTAAGATAAGCAATATTGATATCTAAACTCAAAATATATTTTTCTTATAATTTATAGATTTATTAGTTATTGACAAGATTCAAAATATCGATACACCCGATACGTTGGTAGAGGTGTATCGGACAGTATTAATAGCGTTTTTTTAGTTTTTTTTTTCAAATTCGGTTCAGAGGAGCCGATTTAACCGTCCACCCCCTGAACCAGTTGAAATCCCGAAACACCCCCTGGAGGGGCATATTGGGAATCCCCTAATATGATACATATCAGCCGATACGGCCCGATATGTATCAAAATTTCGAACCTTGGTTATTGACACTTTTACCTCTTAGAATGCTCGGAAAACATGATCTGCATTTATCCCCAATTCCTTATTAATTTTTTTTAAGAATCTCAATAGATCTTGGTTAACATTATGGTCTATAAAATATTGAAGTGTTAGATTCAAATAATATGTTGAAATTTAAATAATAAAATATTATTATTTAATTATTCATTTAATATAAAGTTAAAAATATTAATTGAAAAATAAACTTGTTGAATATATGTAATGAAGAAGTTGACTATTTCATCTCTTTTCTATAATGTTTAAGAAGTGCCTTCAGATTTTGGAGTAATTTCTTTAATGATTTTCTTTGCTCTACTATAGCTTCATAGACAACTCAAGTTATTGTTTACTCCTCATCTTCAACTATTCGAAGAAATTTGACTATTGGTTAAATCATTGCACATTAATATTGAATGAGTCAATACAATGAACTATTCATACAGTGTCTAATATAATTAAGTGTTTTCTTCTACTTAACAAATTTTTAATTGCCTTGTATATACTTCCATTATCAAAAGTCATAATTTGGACAACTTGTTTTTATCCGCTATATTTAACTACTTTGTCCATCATCTTAAAGAAATATTGTGCGATCAGTTTTCAGATAACATTAAATGACTTGTGAAAGATTGCTTGTCTACATTATCTACCCATAACACACAATGGTAACTCTGTATGTTTCGTTTTTGTGGTAAAATAATTTGAAATAATCTATTAATTTATCAATCTCTACAAATAAAAATTATTCATGATCTCATAAAGTGTAGGGCTTGAACCATTTTCCTACTTCTTCTATTTTGTGGGTTAGGAGCAAACCGTAAAAAACATGGGTCAAAGTAGTAAGAAATGGTTTTAGTGTTCATAGTCTAATAATGGATATGCCACTAAATAAAATGTATTGGAAAAATAGGATTTATGTAGCTGATCCCATATAGTTGGGATATGGCTTAGATGATGATGATGATGATGGAGATATTTCTATATTTATAAGAATATGATTATACAAATAAAAAATTTGCAATTCCATTGATAGCATATCCATAACACTTTCTTACAAATGAGCTTTCCCAACTCTCTTCATTTTTCTTCTATGAAGCATCTTTATTTTTATATAAATATGAGTCCATCTCTTCTACATTTAGAATGTCTTTCCTTGAAGAATTTCCTTCTTCTTTAATTTTAATTTATCAAACACTTCTTTGACACTCTATGACTACATTGATGCTCTTTTACTCCTAAACAAAGAGGAACATGATGACGAGCCACCTTGCTGATGCAATGAATCTATAAATTCAAGAATGGTTCTTTCCAACCATTGTCTTTACTCTTCCTTCAATCAAGTAAGTGACTCATAACACATGACGGATCTCCTGCCTACAAGAACTCAGCCCACCTTTACCCACTTAACGTTGCAGCCACACATGGAGAACATCTCATCCTCTTGCATAGTATTATGTACGGGAGATGTTCCCAATGCACTGGGGTAGTGTGTTGTGGGTAGAAGTGGGTAGAGTTCTTGTGGGCAGGAGATCTGGAGTCTGCCTTCCTATTTTAAAATCCCTTTACTTTATATCTCTAACATTGTAATCATCACCATCAACATCAATGTGATGATCAACTTATTTAGCTTGGTCATGATCTAATGCCATCATCATCCATTATGAAATTCCTTATCCATTGCCTTTTTTTTTGTTTCTTAGTCCAATTCAGTTAAATGCTTCTTCATTGCATGAGAAATTTTCAAATGACATTTAGGACAATCATGATTATTTAGATATCTTCTATCCAAATATTGTTTCAAATGAGTAAAACCACTACTCTTCTATTCAAAGCCCCAAAAATTACATTTTGCTTTAACATGTTCTCGTCTATCTATTTTCCAACTTATACTTTTTAGTTGACATTAAAAATGAGAAGAATAAGTTTGGAAAGAAATTAAATGGGAAAAAGTTTAAACAACAATTAGATAGTTTATTTGAGGGCAAATATCTTAAAAGTACCCCTATGGTTTATGAAATTGACTAACTCTACCCTTACTATTTATATACTATCTTAAAGTACCCTCCAAGTTTTCTGACAATTGCCATCATCGTTAACGGAAAAAAAAAATATCAAAATTACCCTCCATTTTTCTTAAAATTTCAAAATAAAATCCAATTGATGAGAAAGTAATAGAAAATGAATGGTCGGTAGCCACGCAAGGAGGAGGATAAGAGATTTGGAGTTGCTCCCATAAATGGCAAGGTAAAGTTGCGTCATCACAGCTCTGTTGAGGCCAATGAACCCCTTCATCAGAACCAACATGATGTCTTGGCTCTTTAGGAGGTTTTTGACACAAGTAACAAGCAAACCAGTATTTGATGTTGCCCCTAGAACAGTCTTCGGAGGTATATACACCAAAGCAAACCGAAGAGAGGAAGAAAGCTCCTTAGGTTCACTCATCTATTTTTATTAATTGCCCCATTCTTTTGTAAGTCATGACCACTAGCCACTATAAAGCTGGCAACTCATTAATTTCGGCATGCGACCTCCATTAAAGAAATGACCCTAGATATTTATACCCCCAACCCACCGCCACTGTTAATTTCCGGTAATTCTCGTCGGTGATCTAATTCTGGATCATTTTCCAATCATGTTATCTTCGGCTCAAATTCAATCTCTCTGGTGATAGAAATGCCTCAAGATCTTTGAACCTCAATCGGCTAGACGAGAACTCTACCACCACCGACGATCTCATGAAGATAGGGCTGGTCAACGACTTAGTCCATTTTGACGATCCTCCGCCGAAGGATCTCACGCTTGATTCTGATAGTGGAAACAATTCTCTCCATCGAAATAAAGGATATTTCATGCCCCTGTAGTAACAAAAAGAGAAAACCCTTGGTTTAGACAATGAGCTAATAGGTGATGGCCGCTTTCTCCAAAATCTCCCTCTACGATATCTCCAAGGTGAAGTTGTTGTCGGCTCCATCACAAACCGATCCATTATGAAGTCTCTCTTGAATCCGAAACAGTATGATCTCTTTAACAAGAAATATCGACTGTTAAATTTGAAAGAAAGAAGTGAGAAAAGGAGAAA
This sequence comes from Nelumbo nucifera, assembly GCF_055504915.1. NCBI lineage: Eukaryota > Viridiplantae > Streptophyta > Magnoliopsida > Proteales > Nelumbonaceae > Nelumbo > Nelumbo nucifera. The sequence continues at coordinate 42,511,962 of NC_142655.1, forward strand.
GGAGAAGAACCACCACCACTAGAATTTACGGCGGCGCAATGATTTAGCTTGAACGAGAAAAAATAGGGAACTGGTGGAGGAGAATCAAGAGAAAGAAAAATGAGAAAGGGATAGAGAGAGAATGAGAATGGAGTCACCACCGTAGCTTCGGCAGTTATAGAGGAGATCGGAACTGAAGGAAGAGGAGAAGAAGAATAACAAAAAGAGGAAGAGAGAGAGAGAATGAGAGAAAATTTGTCAAAGAAGTGATTGGGGGATGACATATTACCACTCTTTTGCCGATGTCATGTGATGTCACATGAGAGAAGGCTAAGGGTATTTTAGGATTTTTATTTTATATCAGTCATGTGATGTCACATGTGAATAGACTGTGACGAAAAGTTAATACCAAATGAGTTTTTAGACAATTACCATAAAAATTAAGATACTTGAAAACAATATATAAATAGTAAAGGTCAGGATTAAAACCTTTTAGGAAATATAAGCATACCTTTTTTCATGTTTTAATCATTAAGTAGGAATAAAATTCTTAAGAAATAAGAATGGTTGTTAGATGGAAGAACATGATCAAATTGAAGTCCTTTTATTTCAAACATTTTTACATCTGAAAATTTTGAGATTTGCCATTTCACACAAATTAGAGAATCCCATATGAGAGAAGGTGAAACGGAAGCTTAGATAGAAGAATTCAAAGAAATTCTCTATCGAATGACACCTTAAAAAGCTCTAAAACTAAATGGTTTGTTGACCTCCTTTTTTTTTCACAACACCCAAAAAGAACTTTTTATAAAAGAATTAAAATGTAGTGGGAGATGATGTCATAAGTGATAATTTCTTTTTAAATGAGCCTATGCTTGAAAAGATTAACACCATTTTTATAACACTAATCCCATAGACTAAGAATTGTAAATATGCTATCCAATGTCAGCTCACAAGCTTGTGTAATATAATATACAAAATCATTGAAATAGTTTTAGTTAATAGAATTAGATTTGTACTGTGTATTCAATTCTAATCAAAATGCATTCATCTCGTATTAGGTCATCATTAATTATGTCTTGATTATTCATGATGTGCATGTTGTCTAATTAGCCTAACCCAAGATCGGGGGCGAATTGGGTACTAAAAACTTTTCTTCCCTAACTAAAGCCTTCTAAGATGATGAATGTAATAACAATGAAAGGTTGTGTATGGGCTCTGAAAGTGTAAGGGAAAGTAAAATAATTAATCTTAAACAAATAAATAAGTAAAAGATCGTAGGAAAGTAAAAGCACACAAACATTTTTATAAAGGTTCATCCAAACCCAACCTAATGCTCTCTCTTCAGCAAATTTCCTAAAAATTCCACTAAAATCGATTGGGACTTTAGATGCTAGTCCAACCTTACAATTAGCAAGGCTTCAAGGTGCTTGCATGACCTTAATAATTGAACTTCCTATTGGAAGGGTTAGAAATCATATTAGACATGGCGAACCAGATCTAGTGGCTGGTTGAATTTTAAAATTTTTTTAACCCAATATAGGAACCGATTTTCCGATAATTTGAAATCTAAAATTTTAAGATCGAACTTCACTGAACCAGACCATATTTGAAACCCAAATTAATTTTTGTTCATACTTGATATAGAGTCCACAAAAATAACTCCCAAAGTGGTGGTTCACGCCCAATATCAGAGCCAAACCAGTCACCAATTAAAGATGGCATAGTGCAATGCAAAGCCAATTCAACAATGCCCACTTTTGCAAAACTGATCTCCAAATTTTCTTGGATATGTTGCAACAATGTAAGTATAAGTGTGTCTTAGGTTTTTGTCCAAAACATATCAAAGGTAAAAGGAATTTTAGCCCCACCATACATGGTTCAAACTAGGGTTTCTAGGAAGCAAGGGAAAAGAAGAGAGAGCAAGAGGATGGAGAGAATAGAGTGGAATTGTTCCTCTCCTCTTAGTCCCTTATATAGAGCACTCTCCTAATCCTATAGGAACTAATCCAAATCATATTTGGATTGAGACTTTATCTCTATTAAGATAAGCATTATCTTTTTAATAGAATGGATGCTTCATACCCATTTCTGATCCAAATCACATGACAACTTGGCCACTTGACTAATCACATTAGTAATACGCCTTAGGTCCATTTTCTTTAATAGCTTACTAACATGGGCATTGCATGGCCACATAGGTCTGATCATTGTATTAGCATGGGACCCACAAAGGTCTCATATAAGTCCACAAGGATTCGGCCCCACGATTGGAAGAGGTTAAATGTATTCACTACCTAGGGGTAGTGAACCCCTGACCTAATCAACTTGGGCTCAATTTGGTCCCAACATTTAAAGAAAAATGATCCTTGGATTCAACCACCTTATGAAGACTCAAGGATGATGGGTTTATGTAAGATGAAGCCCACCAAGTAATCAACCCTATAATGGTCTCTTATACTTAATCTCTCGACCCATAATCATCAAAACTCTATTCATAATGAAGGACATCTTCTTAGCCTTGAGATGGGCACATGATGAAGCACATAAGAGGTCAAATTGGCCTTTTGATGCTTCTTCCCAAGAGCTAATCTCATAAGGGCATGCATCTACTTAGTCTTGAGAACAACAACCTTGAGTGGTAAGATAGGCTTCTTTAAGTATTTCAAATGGTAGCTTTAGATTTGGAGAACTTAATGGATTTTGATCTTGATTTTAGATTTGATTGAATTTTTAGACTTTGATCTTTGGTGTAACATTGATAGCTTAAAGGGTACTTTGATGCTTTTTAGATTAAGGTTTTTTGTTTCAAGGAATTTAAGGTTTATTTTGATCTTACTTCCAAGGATGGCAACTAAATAGTGCAACACTCTTAGTGTCATTGTCCTAATTTTGCTAAGGTCTTTGTATCCTACTCCCGTCTAAGGCTCCTATGTATGGGTACTCTAAGTGCAATGTATGAAATTGTTGGGAGAGTTCTAGACTCTTAAGGCTTCAACAAGATTGCTATCCTTCAAACATCCACCCATGGAAAAATGGGCTTTGTATGGTGTGGGACCCTAGCATTAATTTCCACAAAAGCCATATGGGTTCAACCCAGCCTTTGTTACAAGGTTCGTCGAATAAACACCTGAACCCATCAATATGGGCTCTTAGTGGGCTCAACATCTATACTAGATGGTCCCTAAGTCCAGACACCTTATTAAGGCTCAGGGACTATGGACTTATGTGAAATTAGCCCATTAGGTTTATTATCCTTAAATGGTCTTACACTTAACCTCTCAGCCCTTAATGATCATACACTTCCCAACAAGAGAGGACCTCTCCCTCGGCTGCAAGGTACAGTCCTGCACTCTTTACTCACATGGATCCTAGGAATTAAAACGATTTGCAAACAATTTGAAACCATAATATATATATGTATCTCTCTATATAAATATATTTTTCAAAACACATTTCAAATCCACTATCGATAGTTTAGGTTTCGACCAGAGAGAATGCATTCCCCGATCATCCACTTTATCTGACAAAGGGGCAGATCCTATCACTATGATCACCCACTCAGGTGAATTCTCGGACTGTCCCAACATACCCAGGTTTTAACCCCCTCTAAGGATATCAACGATTGGCATATCAAAGACATATGTGACTAACATGAGTCACATAAGTGTCTAGTTTAAGGGTATTACATAGAAACATACCAAATCACATGAATCAATCATGCACTTTATTCATTTACAATAAATGACATAATGTACATCGATCTGATTGGAGCTAAGGTCATACACTATCTAACAGCTCCCACTTGCACTTAGTTCCAATTGGGTACAAATCGGAGTCCTATACTTTCCACATGTTTCTCAAACACTTTCTGTGTCAGTGGCTTAGTCAATGGGTCTGCTGCATTTTCCACTGATGCTACCTTCTGAATCAGAATGTCCCCTCTTCCAACTATCTTCTGCAGTACATGGTACTTCCTCTCGATGTGCTTTGACTTCGAGTGGGCTCGTGGCTCCTTAGCTTGAGCAATGGCTCCAGTGTTGTCACACAACAGTGGAATGGGTGATGTGCTCGATGGAACTACTCCTAATTCCTAAAAGAACTTCTTCATCCATATGGCTTCCTTGGAAACTTCACTTGCAGCAATGTACTCAGCCTCGGTTGTGGAATCTGTAGTGGACCCTTGTTTGTTGGTTTTTCAGCTAACTACATACGATCCCATTATGAATATGTAACTAGATGTAGACTTTCTATCATCTAGATCTGACTGGAAATCGACATCAGTATACCCTTGGATCTGTAGTGAACTACCATCGAATACCTGACAAAACTCTTTTGTCCTTCAAAGGTATTTCAATATGTTTTTTACAGTGGTACAGTGCTCATGCCTTTGGTTAGATTAGTATCTAGTTACCACACTCACTGCCTGAGCAATGTTAGGATGAGCACACAACATGGCATACATGACACTCCCTACGGCTGAGGCATAAGGAATCTCTTTCATGCACTTAATCTCTTCGAGAATGAATTCTAATGATAATGGATTGTAATAACATAAAGCCCATCAAGTTTCAGCCCTATAATGGTCTTTTGTTGTAAACTCTCAACTCTAAATGATCAAAACATTGCTTATAAGGAAGGACCTCTTCTTTGACTGCTAAATGTAGTGTTATACCCTCTACTCAAATGGATCCCAGGATTAAAACCTTTTACAAACCTTTTTTTATAAAACAATATATCATAAATATAAATATATTTTGCAAAGAGATTTCGAAAACAATTGAAATCTGATGCTGATAATTTTAGGTTTCCATCAGAGAGAGTATAAACTCTAATCTTTTCTTTGTCTAACAAAGGGGTTAATCCTATCACAATTATCAACACTCAAGCAATATTTTGAACTACTCCAATATACCTAGGTATTTGACCCTAAGAGAATCTCACTGGTTGGCAAATCAAAAGTAACCCAATCTAAGACCTTGTGTAGTATCATTATCAAGTCTTGGGTTAAGTGTAACATTTTGGTATTGCCCATCTATCTCCAAGGTCCAAAACATAACTAGATTTTGGTCCATGTTTAATGTTTCTTACAAACACCCATTAACTATACTTAGGGTCTAACACTAGAAATTGAGACAAGTTGCTCCACCATTTCGGTAGTACATCAGTGTCAGCCTTGTTAGGATAAATTCCCCAAGTTTATCCAATAGGTGAGAACCTTTTAAACTAAGATAAGTAATACATGTGTCCAATTTATTAATACAAAAACATAGTATACATCAATATGATTGGAGCTAAGGGCATAAACTGTCCAACGAAAAAAAACTTCAAGACCCTCCTCTTGTAGTGCTCAAAGCTGAGCATATAGGAATTAGTGCCAAAGTCATCTGACAAATCTTTGAATTCAGTTAAGGCTTGAAACTTGGCCAAGCTTCTTCCTTCTCCTTTCTCACCTTCACCTCAACCTCATTGAGCAGCTACATTGCTGAACTTAGCTTGACCTTTAAGTCATATACCCAATTTTTCATCTTACAAGCTTCCTCTTCCTTTGCCTTGGTGGCAGCCTTTGTCTTCCTTCCCTAGCTTGGCCTTTGCAACATCGAGACTACACTCCATTCTTACTACACATCTACTTGCCTCATATTCGATTCACTGCTTGGGTGACCACATAGATGCTCTACAAGAATAACTTAGATAGCATGGGTTCGAGCTCATAAATTCTAATCAAAAGGAATCTATTTACCACTCCACAACCGCATTGACCACTGAACTCTCCAACACATCAATTGCGTACCCCATCATCCTGGCCCTTACTTTTGGAAGCAAGGCTATCTAGGCAATCTACTTGGCCACCCTTCTATCTCCAAAGTATCACTACGCCATATTGACCAACCCAAGTGGTATATATCGTCCTTACCCTACCTCAAGATCTGACCTTTTGTGCTCTTCAATGTCACTAACTACAGACTCTGCTTCATTGCAGTTCACCACCACTACATCCTTTATAGTAGCCTATTGCTTCTTGAATGGCTTCATTGCATGCTCGTCAATTCGTAGTTGTGTTAGAGCTGGGGCCAAGCCCATGGTCATTGCTTTCTTCCTTTCTTACGCCCATTGGAAACACAACACAGATTGTTCAATGCTGGAACCCATAGTAGTACCTATACAACACCAACCAAGGTCGGCACTAAGAAGGAAGCATTGAGAAACCTAAGGCTTAATTGATCTGTGACCAACCGGGCTGATATGGGCTTAATGCAGCTCATACCAACATAACCGCGGAGGTAAACTCCTTAATGCCAACCTCAAACTTGGCTATATATTCCAAGGCTCCCTGGTCCTCCTTGGGTAAACACTTTGGATTAGGCACATTCATTTTGGTATTTTGAATGAATAGCTTAGGCTCTAGGGGCCATCCATCCTTGCACTTAACAAAAAAGAACCTCCCTTTCCATCCATGGATAAGGAGGAAGCTCCGAAGAGCACCTTTGTGTTCAACCAAGATAAAAAATAATAGTACCCATTCTAGTATTTCTTAAGGTGAAAGAGAGTATGGAAGATAAGGAAGGTCTTTCAAAGATTGTGGATGGTGTAGAAACAAAGGAGCTTAATCATATATCTAAAGGAATTGGTTACCAACTAGATGGGCAAAACGTGGTGCCATCTTAGCATGGCCCCCAACTCCTAATCTAGGGGGGGGAACCTAAGGCTTGCATAGAGGATGTCCTCATAAACGCAAAGTTCACATGGCTGAGGTGAGTCAACCCTATCTCCCCTTCTCAGGCACCTAAGCTCAAACTTTGGAGTGATGGGGTACACCTCTCCAATTCTTTGCAGATCTCTCTCACAAGGAATAGGAAGCACTATCAAAGTGCTCCATGGCCCAAGTTGGGACCTGATAACCCTATATTTTTACATATTTTTATACCTCTAACATGATGATTTTGGTAATAATGTTTTTGGAATTAGCATGGTGATGAGAATAAAATTTTTCATATCTTTATCCTTCAATATTCAGTATTTTACACTTAATTGGTACCTAATTGGACTCATTACTCTTGTATTTCGATTCAGGGCAAGCAAGAAGGCGATTGGAAGAAAACAAGGCTAATCAGATGATTTTGCACAGTTTCGGCACCGATCAGTGATCTGGGCATAACTCTCAATTCCAGACTCCGATTTGGACAATTCAAGAAGCACTGGAATGATAAGGAAAAAACCCACAACTTTTATGTTTTGGGTTTTGGCAGAATCGGTCCGCATCGAAGACGAATTCGGGCCCAAAGTCAGAGTAATTTCGCAGCAAAGCCCATTTCATAAGTTGAAGCCCATTTCGCAGAAGAGTCTTGAAGCAAGCCCGAATTGTTAAAGAAGCCCAGTTCGAATTCAAAATCCAAGAGTCCCATTAGAATAGAAGTTGAATGTAATCTCAATAAAAGAGTTTTATCAGATTTAAATTCTCAAATTGTAATCCTAGAAAGATAAGAGATAAGAGTTAGATAGGATAAGTTCAAATTAGATTAGGACTTTCCAGTTTGAGGATAATCTCCTTAAGGGAGTTGGAGAGCAGCCCTCTCCCCAAACCTATATAAAGGGGGGCAGACCAGCACCCAAGGCATCAATTCCTCCAAGAGAGCTTCAGTCTTCAGAGAGGGAAATCAGCAACCAAGGAGGAAGAAGCAAGAGTTCGCCCCTTTCTCATCTAGAAGCTGCGTTTTCATCATGAGGTGTCTGTAAGTTTTTATTTCTAGTTGAAGGGTTAGGGAAGCCTTGATTCTGTAAGCATTGTGAGATCTAATTGATTTTTATTTCAGTTCATTGTTTATGCGTATTCATATATTTTCTGCGAATTAATTGTGAGGATTACTTTTGTTGATTAAGCAAGAAGGGCCCCTTGCTTATTCAATGGAAATAATCCATGGCCGATTGAACCTCTAGTTTCGTATATAATTGGTAGGTTCGATCATGGTAGCAACTAGCATAAATTGATTGCAAAAAAATTTTCGATCTATGTTAGGAAAATGTATGATCTGGTTTAAACGGTCCAAGCTTGTGAGATCGCTGACCAGAATTGGGTCTCTCCCCTCTTAATGCTATTAATAGGTTAAATCCTAAGAGCTTGTTTAGGACTGCCTATTAATAAGAGAAGCAATCAAAGAGCTTGTTTTGGTTGTCGAATAATAAGAGTAGAGGCTGGCTGTTAGAGCTTGTTAACAGCTAGAACCAATTTATTCATAGACATATGAATCTATCTTTGCATCAAGGATCAATGCTACGAATCAAAGCTGAACTTGTCCCTTCAACCGGAAGCCATCTCCCATCGATTTAATCTTTGTTTTCTGTTATTTTCTGCTATTTCTTATTTTCCTTAGCTTTACAACCCCCCTTAATCCATCTACTTGGAAATAAATCCACCCAATCCCTATGGAGAACGACCTTACTCATCACTATCTGCAAATTATTAACCCAGAGCAAGACTATTTATCTTTGGTTGGGTTCGGCACCCACCAAATTTTGGCACCGTTGCCGGGGATTGGTGTCCTAAGTAGATTTATTTCCTTTTTCTTGGTTTATGCCTCATTCTTCTCATGTAGGTGAGCTCAAATACGATCCCGAAATTGAAAACATGGCGGCCAACTCTCAACAGTTTGGCTATAGGCTCAACCCTCCAGCAAACCATGATAATGATGTAAACATCTCTTCCCTAGAACAACAAATTGCAAGTCTAACCTTTCTTGTCCGTCAAATGGCTGTAGATAACATGCAAACGGTGAAAGCTTGCGGGATTTGTTCATCTACGGGACATCCAACCGACATGTGCCCTACACTTCAAGATGAACCCTATGAACAAGCCAATGTTGTTAGAGGCTTCCCACAGAAGAGATACGATCCCTACTCAAATACCTACAATGCAAGATGGAGGGATCATCCTAACCTTAGCTACGGAGCCAAGCCCTTTGGCTTCCACCAACAATATCAGTCTAGACCACCGGCTCCACAATATTCATCGTCTAACCCAGGTATGTCTCTAGATGAAATTGTTAAAGCACTTGCAACTGACACTCAACAATTTCAACAGGAGACAAGGACAAGCATCCGAAACTTGGAGAATCAAGTCAGCCAATTGGCAACTGCTATGAGTTGAATGGAATCTCAAGTATCAGGAAGGCTACCCTCCTAGACCATGGTCGACCCTAAGCAAAATGCTAGTGCAATCACTTTAAGAAGCAGAAGGGAGCTGAATAGGCATAGCAAGGAAGTGCCTAAGAATACAATTGAAGAAGAAATAGAAAAGGAAGCACCTCCACCCCAAACTCAAGATGCAAGCAGTGAACAACCCCAAGCCATAGTGATAACTCCACCCTTTCCTAGCCGCTTTGAAAAATCCAAGAAGGAGGAGTAAGAGAAGGAGGAAGTTTTTGAACTTGGTGGGAAGGAGGGATTTGGAATTTCCATTACTAAGCATCCTGAGAAAGAGGAGTCAACCTTGAGTCCTAAATTGCAGGAAACCGTTGCAGCATTGAATGGTTCTCCAGAGCTACAATAGTCAGGTAATGCTCCTTATATTATATTACCAATTTCTGACAAGAAACTTTTACCCTCTGTTTTGCAGGCTCCTATTCCAGATTTGAACCCACACATGATGGATGAAAGGAGAAGACACCGGAAGTTGCAACTACAAAAGTTAGAGGATCCGGTTTATGATAGGGAAGTTTGTTTTTTCTTTTTCTTCTTGTTTTTTCATCTATAGTTTAGTTATTTTCCTTTTTCTTTACATTTCAACAATGCACAGATTAAGTGTGGGGGGGGGAAGTATAGGATCTGATAAGTAGTATTTATTTCCGTCAAAAAAAAAAAAAAACTCAACTCTTTTGAAATCAATTGAAACAATATTCTGGGAAAATTTTTGTGGACCTAGTAATGGGGTGAAAGTAAAAAGTACACAACCTATCTAAAGTCATCCCCTTTGAAGCTAGTCCTAAATTCAGGTTTAAGTAAATGGGGCAAACATTGCTACAATTGGTAGGATGGAGCATAAAATACACCTACTGGTTAAGTAATCCGATGGTAGGATGGAGCATAAAATGCACCTACCAGCCAAGTCATCTGATAGTAGGACGGAGCATAAAATGCACCTACTAGCTAGCAATTCAAACAGTAGGATGGAGCATAAAATGCACCTACTGACCAAGTAATCCAAGAGTGAGATGGAGCATAAAATGCACTCACTCCTTCAGAAGAAGAACACAGAAAACAAAAAGAGAGAGAAGAGAAATATGTTTTCCCTAGTTTACTACCTGGTTTGTAGTGGCAAAAATTGGATTGACTGATGAATGAGTTGTGCATAACTTGGTTGTGCTCATTTAAAGGTTCGCAACAACTAACCTAGAATATTTGTAGAGAAAGATGAAGGAGAGTTGAGTTTAAAAAAAAAAAAAAATTGTAGGATAGCTAGTTTATTCTTGTTCTTTTTTTTACTTGAATTTTGACTTGCCCAAGGACGGGCAAAGTTTTAAGTGTGGGGGGATTTGATGAGAATAAAATTTGTCATATCTTTATCTCTCAATATTCAGTATTTTACACTTAATTGGTACCTAATTGGACTCATTATTCTTGTATTTCGATTCAGGGCAAGCAAGAAGGCGATTGGAAGAAAACAAGGCTAATCAGATGATTTTGCACAGTTTCGGCACCGATCAGTGATCTGGGCATAACTCTCAATTCCAAACTCCGATTTGGACAATTCAAGAAGCACTGGAATGATAAGGAAAAAACCCACAACTTTTATGTTTTGGGTTTTGGCAGAATCGGTCCGCATCGAAGACGAATTCGGGCCCAAAGTCAGAGTAATTTCGCAGCAAAACCCATTTCATAAGCTGAAGCCCATTTCGCAAAAGAGTCTTGAAGCAAGCCCGAATTGTTAAAGAAGCCCAATTCGAATTCAAAATCCAAGAGTCGCATTAGAATAGAAGTTGAATGTAATCTCAATAAAAGAGTTTTATCAGATTTAAATTCTCAAATTGTAATCCTAGAAAGATAAGAGATAAGAGTTAGATAGGATAAGTTCAAATTAGATTAGGACTTTCCAGTTTGAGGATAATCTCCTTAAGGGAGTTAGAGAGCAGCCCTCTCCCCAAACCTATATAAAGGGGGGCAGACCAGCACCCAAGGCATCAATTCCTCCAAGAGAGCTTCAGTCTTCAGAGAGGGAAATCAGCAACCAAGGAGGAAGAAGCAAGAGTTCGCCCCTTTCTCATCTAGAAGCTGCGTTTTCATCATGAGGTGTCTGTAAGTTTTTATTTCTAGTTGAAGGGTTAGGGATAGGGCTAAAACTCTTGTCTTTATCACTCAACCTAATTCCGCCACCAACTAAGTGCAATTCGAGCTACAAGTTTCGGCTCTGGCAGTTGGCAATGCATAAGAGATAGGAATTCAACTGAGATAAAGACTAAGAGACCTAATTTGTGTTGAATTAGGAGTCTACATTGAGAAGAAATTGAGAGGAGGTTGCACTATAAAAAGGACCATAGACTCAAGGCAAAGGGGCACATCCTTAGAGAGAATTCAATAGATAAGAGAAGATGAAGCAATTTTAGCATGCCAGAGAAGGAGAGGAAGAATCTGAAATCAAGAGGGAAAAAGGCTTAGCTGTTGCACTCGTCTTCTACCTTCAAAGGCTAAAGTTTTCTTGTTATTCTATTTATTATTTGATGTGTTCTTGCTGTGTTTTCCCTTTAATTTTCTTGAGTATGTTGAATTTAATGATGTCTAGCTAAATTCTCTTAGCTAGGGTTTAAATGGATTTTGATCTTAAGATTATATAGTTATTTGTTTAATTCAATTCAAGACCTTTATTATTTGCATGAGGAATTTTTATTGCTATGCTTAGTGCTTTAAAAGAATTGGTCAATCTTTTAGTGATTTGATGATTCATGCATGACTGACCAAAGGATTGTTATGAATTAGATCCCTAGGCAATAAAAATCGCATGATAGACTATGATATCGAAAGATTATTAGCTCATGTGTGAGAATCAATGAAGCTTAGTGAGTCAAATCCCCTTTTACGATTAGAGGTTTCCAAAGAAATTAATGCTTATTTTTTCTTTTGACAACTACTTAGAAATTTGATGGTAGAATTGGATTAATAAAGGATTAATATGACTTGAGAAAGCTTATTAATTAATTTAGGGAAATCCACCATCACATGCAAGTAACTTTAATATACCTTAGGGTAATTTCGGTCTTGAGTTGGATTAAATAGGTAATTATGTAACCTTGATTGAATGAAATCTAAACCCTAGTTGCATTCATCCATCAATTCAATTTTTATTAAGTTCTTGGATTTGCATTCATTCTTTTAGTTTTTATTTAAATGATTCATGAGTTCAACTTAGGTTAGTTTAAAATTGATTTGGTACTGTGATCTAGTCTCTGTGGGATCGATACTTTTCTCAGCATTATACGCACATTTGACTAAGGTACACTTGCTTGAATTAACTGTGCATAAATCACACAACAGGACCTCCACCTCCTTAATCAATCCCTCTACCCCAATCTCTATTAGAATGAAGTCCTCGTCCTACTCCTCCCAAGCTCCTCCAAACTCCACTCTAAGGATATCCACCTCAACCTTGGCCTCGTTGGCATCAGTCTCGAGGACCACCACTTCAACTACCTCCTGGCAAAACAACTTAAAGATTTACTTTCTCTCCGAGCTGAAGCCACCAAACCCTAAATAAAAATGAGACAAAGACATGGGATGCTTACAGAAGATGAGCTCTACACCATAATGGGAATGCACCAAACAAGGACAAGGATGCTAGTCAAACTCTAATAAGCAATCTTGCTCCAATAAATGGCTCTATCCTCCCCTTTTTTAGAAGCAGTAGATGGCCTAGATGGGGTTGATCAATGACCCAAATTGTGTCCTACACACCACACACACGTGTGAGATCAGGAAGGTGAAATGTCATAACCCAGCAACTTTGAATTCAAATTTCAAAATTCAAAATTTTCCACGCGACCTATTATCATTAGCACTTAATATACAAACTGGATTTAATCTTGGCTTAAATGGTTTAACTCAATTTACAATAGAAACAAAATAGCTCCAAAGCCAAGCACGCAATGAGTGTCAATAAGATTAACAGTAGAGAGTCTAGAATTAGGTTTCAGGGGTGTCTCTAAATGAATCCGACCCCCACTCCCAAAGAGTCTTTATTATATTATGAGTATTTACAAGTAAGCCCACATGAGCTTAAAGAATTTACGAGAAGGCCCTTATAGGCCATAAGGATTACAAGAAAGCCCTTATAGGGGTTGAAAGAGAAAAAAGTAATAAAGGATATAATGCAATAGAGGATACAATATTAGAATACATCAATACTCTCCAGAGTCCCCCTCAAACTAATGCGAAGTCATAAGCATTGGTTTGCCCATAAGAAATAGATGTTTTTCCCTCATCATGGCCTTGGTAAAAATGTTAACAATTTGCATATTTGAGGCCACATGAAGAAGAGAAAATAAATCAAGCAATAAAAATGTCTTGGATAAAGTGACAATCCAATTTAATGTGTTTAGCCCTCTCATAAAAAACATGATTTGAGGCAATTGTGATAGCAATAGTATTGTTAGCATAAAGAGGAATTGGAGTAGGGGGATGAACACCAAGATCATCAAAGGGGGATTGTAGCCAAACAATTTCACTACAGATAGATGACATAGCTCTATACTCTGCTTCTATAAAGGACTTGGAGGTTGTTTGTTCTTCTTTCATTTCCAAGAAATAAGGGAATCACCTAGGAAGACGCACCACCCTGTAGTAGAGCATCTAGTGTTAGGGAAACCTACCCAATTAGCATCAACATAGGCCTGCAACTAAATAGGAGAGGAGGCTGAAATGAATAGGCCTGGATAATGTTCTACAAACATATTGAAGAATCTGATGAACAACAATTAAATGGGGATGACGAGAGGCGAAAACAAACTAACTCACAATTTGAACCACATGAGAGATGTTAGGACAAGTGTAGTGAGATAAATGAGAGAACCCACAAGTCCTAGGCTGAAATAAACGAGAGCCTCTATTTTGGATAACTTATTACTTAATTCTAAGGGAGCATCAACTTTCTTGTTATCAGTGAGATCAGCCAATTAAGAAGATCAATTGCATACATTAGTTGACAAATGAAGTATCCGTAATCACACCATTGAACCTCAAGTTCTAGGAAGTAGGGGAGAGTACCCAAATCCTTCATATGGAATGAACTATGAAATAGGGATTTAAGTTCTCTAATTCCCTCATCATCATCCCCCATCAAAAACATATCATTAACATACAAAAGGAGGATTGTGATGCCTTGAGATCTTCTACAAACGAATAAAGAATAGCTAGAAGAACTTTGGCTCTTGTCGGTAGCAACATCACAAAACTTCTCAAACCACTCTCGAGGAGCTTATTTCAGACCATAGAGAGACTTTTTCAATCTACAAATAAGCGAAGGATCACTACAATACTCAAGAGGAGGTTTCATATACACTGACTCCTTGAGCTGGCCATGAAGAGAGGCATTTCACATCCAACTAATGAATAGACCAAGAATGTCAACTGATAGAGTTAGATGAACACAAACTATAGTAATCTGAGGATGTAGGGACATCCCATTTCACATCCAACTAATGAATAGACCAAACCTTATATTGGTTTAAAGAACAATCATATTTCAATTTGATAGTGTAGATTCATCAACTCCCAATAACAGAAGCATCTGAGGATGTAGGGACAGGATCCCAACTTTCATTCTCATGTAAGGCATTAATCTCTACATCCATAACTGCTTTCAATTGAGGGTTGCTACTAGCTTATTGGTAGGTATGAGGAATATCTATAGAGGAGAAGACTGTAGAAAAGGAATTATAGTTTGAAGGAAAACCATAGCATTCAGGAGGTCTAGAAATGCAAGTAGAACGACGAAGAAGAAAAAGAGAAGAGGAGTATCACTTATAGGCACAACAATGGGATGACCCAAACCAATTGGAAAGAAGGGCAAGAGTAGGGTTTCGTGCATGCAACTGTTTTTGGAAAAAGACAAGAAGGTCCTTCATAGCCATCGAAGAGGAATTGTCCTGTGAATTAAAGTCATACAAGATAAAAACTGAAGGGATATGTAATTTAGCAACACCAACAAAGAAAGAAATATGTTCAAGGAAACAACATTATGGGAGATATGGATATGTCAAACAAGTGGATCATAGCATAAAAATCCCTTATAAGAGATACCACAAAGGAACACATAGTAGATTGAGTAGATAATTTGGAGCACTCACAAGAGGGAAGATGTACAAAACATAGACAACCAAGCACAATAAGAGAAGAAAAGTTTGGTGCATGACCAAACAATTTTTCAAAATGAAAGACTTTTGAAAAAATAGAAGAAGGAATGTCCTTGATAAAGAACACAACCATACTAGTTGCCTCCACCCAAAAGGAAAGGGGAGCATGTGACTCCTGTAATAAGGTCTTCACCATACTAAGGACATGCCAATTCTTGTGCTCGGCCACTCCATCTTGCTGGGGGTATCTGGACAACTTTGTTGAACTTGTATCCCATTAGTCTTCAAGAAAGACAAGAAGTCTCCATCAATGTACTCTTCCACTGAAACCGGACTCGTGCCATTGCATGAAATAACTGAAATGTTGGGAAGACTTCTAATTGTGCCAAATAAAATAAATCCATGTATAGCATACTTAGACTTATGAGAAAATGGCAAAGTATGGTTCTTACTCAAACAATAAGAAACACATGAAGTATCAAAGTTTGCAAAGAGGAAATTATGTTTCTTATAAAACTAGAGTCTAGACACTATTTCTTTGACCAAAAAAGGAATTAAATAAGGAGTTGAAATAAGTAGATGACATGATTGTGAGCGGCTTCTCAAACTCTAATGCAAATAGTTGGCCCAACCTACGCTCCTTCCCTTCCACCTTCCTAGTGCACCGGTCCTGAATTAAATAGCCATTAAAAGAAAAAGTAAGAATATGGTCTTCACCAACAAGTTGTCCAACTAAAATCAGGTTTGCAATGAGATTTAGGACAAGAAAGGTCTTGGTAAGGGAGAGGGAAGAAGAGAAAGAAAGCCTAATGGACAAATCATTACCACCAATGATGTCCAATTTTTCACCATTGGTAATAACAATATGTTTGTGATGGGCAGTAATGGTTAAGAATATATTATCTTCCTTAAGGAATTCACCCATCATGAGTCTTGGTCAGGAAAAGTCCCTCGGCTCAAGATGTTAGACATAATTTTTCAATGTTCGGGTTTGAGTCTCACCAAAACTTAATTTACCTTTCATTTCTCAAAGTGTTTTTAAAGGTATTTGACACATTCAGTAGAATCTGAGGGGTCATTGTGGACCAACTCATATTCAACCCATAAATCCCAAAATCCATAATAGTATTCTTGTATATTTTTGTCCCCTTGGCAATAAGCAAAAATTTCATATTGAATTTGATACTGCCTTGATATGTTTGATTAATAGTAAACCTTCTCCAAATATGCATACATATCATATGTAATCCTCATTCTTCTCATAGGAACTGAAATATAGGTCTCTATCGAACTTAGAATCCAAGAGAGCAACTTTCCATTGTCAAGTTTCCATTATTGAAATGCTTTCACATCAGTTTCTTCAAGTTTAGTGACTTTACCATTCAAATAACCCTCTAAACCTTTTCCCTCAACAAAAAAAAAATCAAAATAGAACTTCCATAAGCTGTAGTTAGAATGATGTCTATTTTTTCCACCATTTTATAGAACAGTTCACTGATGAAAACTATGCCAATATTGAAGTCGAGCCTACGACTGGACAAATAATGACTAATCTTCAAGACAAAGAATATGAAATACTTCAACAAACTATGAAGAAGAGTCCCACAATAGAAGAAGGATTTCCTAAGAAACAAGTCCAACTAGAAAAATATTCAAAGTTAATAGTCCAAGAAGGTGAGATTGCAATCTTACCAATTCAAAGAAGGGATCAAAACCCTAGAAAAACATATTGAAATCCTCAACCAAACCAAATAGTATCTAGAGTAGGCTAGGGCGACACCAACTCTAGAGTTTCAAGATGAACAAAGCAACTAATCAAGAGAAATTAGAGGAAACTTTACCTAGTAGGCATCCTTTTCTAAGAGAAATACTAGAAGAAGGAGAACTCAAAACCCTTTCCAAACTAATTTGAACCAAACCAAGCAAGGAGATATCAGTACAGCTCCTTTGGGCAACACCAAATACAAAGTTTTATGCAAATCTATTGCTGAAAACAAGAGAACCAAAGAAAGACCTAAAGTTGCTAGCATAGGAGTCCAGAACGAAACATAGTATAGTGTTGACTGATCAAAACATTCAATGGAAGCTTCAAACTAGATGTGAAAACTCAATACTAACCTTAATCTTGAGCAGAAATCAGATGCTAGAGCTGGAACATAGAATCTGCTCTGATACCATGTCAATAAGATGAACAATAGAGTCTAAAACCAAGTTTCAGGGGTGTCTCTAAATGAATCCAACCCCCATCCCCAAAGAGCCTTTATTATATTATGAGTATTTACAAGTAAGCCTATATGAGCTTAAAGAATTTATAAGAAGGCTCTTATAGGCCAAAAGAATTACAAGAAAAACCTAGGGGATGAAAGAGAAAAAAAGTAATAAAAGATATAATGCAACAAGGGCTACAATATTAGAATACATTAATACTCTCCACAAGGAGCTCGTCCCTCTGACGACTAGCAAACGCCCTATTCCTCGATTTTGGAACTGGGGGGCTAGTGGTGGGGCCATATCTCACCCCAGTTGAATAACCACGTGGACACTTATGTGGATGAACACCAAGTTGAGTGCTTGGCCAATTGGTGAATGTTGGGATTATCTCATCCTCCATGCGATAAGCGTGGAACCAAACCGGGGACCTCAGTTGGAAAACACTTTAGTATACTCCATGTATGCCAAAAAATATGGAGCACAATGACACTTCCATACAGTTATATAAGGGCATGCCACCCAAGGTATTCCTTCTCCTTCCACTTCTGACACCGTTGCTCTCTAGCTCTCTAGCTCTCTTAAGCTCTTCAGCCATACTCAACTACAACGATCTCATCTTCACTAACTTGACCTAGCCAACCTCTTCTTCCTCTTACTGACATGAGCGTAGTGCTCCTCCTCAGGGAACCACCTCAGGGCCTCTAACTTTTGTGTTTGAAAGTCATCGGATCCACCTCAACTCATCAGGACATTATTTGATGCATGTCCACCTTAGCTTAGACAACATTTCATACAGGCATACATGCATCTGAAGGGCTACTTGCAAAATAAATATAATTTTTGTGAATTAACAAAACTTAAATTTTTTTTGGCAAAACTATCCATCCTGAAAGAACTATCTATTTTTTATTTTTGTGGGTTCTCCTTGTTTTGTCTTTTCATGGATCCAATTCTCCTGCAAACCCTAAACAAAGTATCTATTCCATTTTTTTGTCAAGTAAATCCCCTCCCTTTACTCCTTCCTTGCACTTGGTAAGCCACCAGAATGCATCAAACCGGTTGGAGAGAGTTTTTCTTTCTTTTGTAATGAAATCTTTCATTAAAAGAAGCAAGAACAAACAGAAAACAGAGCTACAGGAAAGCAAGGAGGTCCCGATAAAGGGGATCCAAAAGTTTGAAAGACAGCATTACAAGAATTAAAAGAAGTAGATAATCCTAACTTTACTACAGTATGAGCCACACTATTCTTCTTCCTAGAGCACCAAATGAACCTGTAGTTTCTCTTCTCAGCTATAGATTTAATGTCATGATAGCCAAAAAGAAAATCAATAGGAGGGTCAGAGAACCTCTCAACAAAAACCTTCACCAAGATGAAACTGTCTGATTCAAAAACTGCATTTAATAGCCCCATTTGGTCAGCAAACTAAACAGCTTCCCATAAAGCCTTAATTCAGCTATAAGTGGTGATGATGCTTTCAAGGGTCCGCAACCGACACCCCAGCACACACCCCAATGATCTTGCAAAATGATGCCATAAGAAGTTTTATAGTCACAAAACCTACATCATAGTTCATCTTCAAGCATCCTTGCTCAGGAGGCTTCTACAAAAAACCATCTTCCATCTTTTTAAATTTGGAAGAATCTTCTAATTTCTATTGCTTGTGAAGAAATCTCTCCACTATTGACATGCGGATGTTAGAAATCACAACAAAAGAGTTCACACCCTCTTTATCAAAGCAAAAAAGGTTTCTATCTTTCCAAAAAAAACATCCTCCATTTTTTTAAAGTTGGAAGAGTCTTCCAATTTCTACTGCCTATGAAGAGATCTCTCCACTACTGACCTGCGGATGTTAGAAATCACAATAAAAGGGCTCACACCCTCTTTATCAAAGCAAAAAGGGTTTCTATCTTTCCAACTTTTCCCCACATACAGCTCACTAAATTGGTTAAAAGGTCCAAGGTCCAAGGTCCCACCCCTTAGAGAGGACACAATGTTTTTTAGCCAATCCTTAAAAGAATGGAAACCTCTTGCAAATGTTCTCAATCCTTAGAGAGGACACAATGTTCTCAATTCTAGACCCCATGAGCTTGCAGCCTTGAAGTGCAGAAATCCACGGATCATTCCATAGATTCACTTCAGTACCCCTACCAATTTTCTAATAGATACATTTTTCAATAACTGCTCTTTCAGCCAGGATGCTTCTCCAACCCAAAGAAGGTTTGCTTTTCATGGATGCTTAGAAAAAATAGGAATTCTGGTAGTATTTTGCTTTTAAGAGCCTAGTCCAAAGATTAGATGTGTCAAAGCAAAGCCTCCAGCCAACTTTGCCGGAAGGGCCAGATTGAAGGCATGAGAGTCTCTAAAACCCATGCCTCCATTGGATTTGTTTATACTTATTTGGTCCCAACTAACCCATCTTACTTTTTATCCTATCCTCACTATCCCCCCACCAAAAGGCTTTTTGACTCTTAGCCATGGAGTTGCAACAAATGTTAGGCGTAGATGTTTGAATCTTGAGGTGGATCTGATTTCTAAAAGTGAAGCCGAAGTTTTAGGAATGGAAAAGATGCAGATCTAATTCTATGGATTATTATGAGGAGATTGGCATCAGATTGGGTGCAAATTAAGTGTAAATAATGCATCATTAACTCTCGAACCATGCCTTCTGCCTTTTTGCGTAGACATGAATATATGAACTGGCTTTATTAGACGCATAATGTCTTGTTCAAACTAAGCATATATCAGATGAGATTGGCTTCAGGGCAAGCCCGTGCTCACACCCACAAAACAACCACTTTCAACCTTGCATCAGGAATATCTCCTATAAAATAAAGTACATAAATACAAAGATATTCTCAATACAATTTATACAAGGCTGTAAAGGCTGTTTGAATGGGCGTTGCCCTGACCGAAGCCGAACTCATATCACATTAGCAAGTATAGAGACCATAATTTCAGGTTAGCGCGTATCAGACTTGAAAAGATTGTTCCTAGATTTCCGTCATGATCTCAACATGTCAGCACCTTTTGTATCAAAAATTGTAAACAAGACCAAAAATGTCAATTTTATGTTTGATTTATAACATCTGACCCTTTGGCTCAGTTTAGGACGAGTATAAATACAAAATTACAAATATAAGTATGTGTAAATTGCAGCACAAATCTTGATCTCATGTCTCTATATATTCGGAGTGATGCCGAGTGACCATCTCACTACTGAGTCATCAGCGTTTCAACTTGAAATCTAAACGGTGGCAAAGACCCATCTGTAATAAGTGTTTTTTTTTTTTTTTTTACATCTTTTCTCTGTCGATCTTTCACTCAATCCGTCTGCATGAATGGATATTCTGCAATCTTCAAATGAAAATGAAAAAGAAGTTGAAGGAAAAATGGCCCAGATTCCTTTCGATCCCTACATCCAACACTATTTTGCAAACAGAATTTGACTTAACTTGGTCATTTATGTTGCAAAATGTTCTATTTTAAATATTAACTAGCAGGGACCCGTACGGGATATATAAAGAGAAAGCTAAATAATAGAAATGGTCATATATTAAAATACCCCTTATAGTTTCATGGAGTTACTAAAATCTACCCTATCGTTAGCATTTTACTAAAACACCACTTATAATCTGCAATGGATTTAATAAATATACCATTAAATGACAGTGAAAATGGCAGTGTTAACCCTAATGTTCATTTAAATAAATTTAATCAAAAGAAAATAAAAATACCATTTTTCCCTTAATAAAACACGGGCAACCACTCTATTGGCTATATTTGGTCAATTTTATTTTTTATATAAAAAAGTGTTAAGGGTATTTTTTGAATAAAAAATCATGGGCCTAAGGGCAAAACAAACACTCATTAATGAAAGGTTGATTAAGTAAATAAGTTGTAAAATAAATGGGATGTTTTAGTAAAATGAAAACTATAAGGTAGGTTTAAGTAAATATGTAAAACTATAAGGTGTGTAGAAATGGTAAGAGGGCGAGGATCATATTCCCCATCCCCGACCCCAATTCTGAAATTAACCCCCATCCCTAATCCTCGATGGGGATGGGTTCCTTGTGGGGACCCAAATCCCCAAAATGTTTTCAGATAATAGTAATTTTTTAAAATAAATTTATTTAAAATAGATAAAATTTTAAATTATAAATAATGTTTTAAATATGTTTTGATACATATAATATAAATAATATAATAGTATATTTAATATAAATAACATTTAATATATATATATATATATAATCGGGGTTAGGGCGGGGCGGGGACCTCAATCCCCATCCCCAACCCCGACCCCGACCACAACCGAGGATTCCTATTAATCCCCGCCCCTGCCCCGCCAAAACAATCCCCATCCCCAACCCCATCGGGTCGGGGAAGTCGGGTCCCTATCGAGGATGGAGAAAATTGCCATCCCTAAAAGTGTGTTCTAATAAATGACCCTAATAGAAACACATAAGAGTATACAATTGTTTTATATTTTCAACTTTTTAAATAATTAATAATTATTCATATTTTATATACTACTTTTAATAAATTTTTTATAATACAAAAATAACAATAATTAATTTTAGTTAGGTTTATTTATCAAACTGATGAAACCGACCAACCCGATTAACTCGACCCGAGTTGGTCGATTTTCTAGTATTTTAGGTTGGTTTTCGTTCAAAAACTTCCCAATTTGACTAAGTTGGATCAGTTTCACTTTGGCCATTTGTAAACCGACCAAAACCGAATGACCTAACCATTGATATATATTAATATTTTATATTTTAAATATAATTTTTAATACAAAAAAGTGAGAATTTTCCCATATTTCTTAGTCTAAAATGTTTTATATCATAAATCTAATTTTTAAATTTATTTTTTAATAATTTCACTATAATTTTTAAAATTAAATTAAATTTTTAAGTTTAAATCTTTTGAACTGACTAACCAAACTAAAAAATCGACCCAAACCGGTACAACTTGAGTGAGTCGGTTTTCACTAAAGGTTAGTCGGTTTTAGCTTACCAGCTCCCTAACCTAACCAAGTCAGTTTGGTTGGCCAAATAGCCTACCACCAAACCGAACCAATTCATGAACACTCATTATCTCAGCTAAATTGAAAATCTTATCTCTGATAAATAACAATAGTTTA
Organism: Nelumbo nucifera; assembly: GCF_055504915.1. Classification (NCBI taxonomy): domain Eukaryota; kingdom Viridiplantae; phylum Streptophyta; class Magnoliopsida; order Proteales; family Nelumbonaceae; genus Nelumbo; species Nelumbo nucifera. Next base: position 42,534,634 of record NC_142655.1, read on the forward strand.
ATCTCCGATAATTATTGAAAAATTATATCAAAATACACAATTATTGAGAATATATTGATAATGAAAAATACAATAATTACAGAAATGACAAAAATACAATAAGTACTAAAAATATATTAACTTATTCAATAAATAGTATAATCTCTAATAAATATTAATTAATAGATTATAACAAAAATACAATAAATATAATAAGTACAATAAATTAAATTTAAATTTTCAATAGTAGTAATCTAATCTCCAATAATTATTGAAAGGTTTCTACTAAATAACTAAACAAAATAAATTTATATATAATCATTGAAAATACTTTTATCACAAAATACAATAAATATTAATTTTAATTTTAGTATATATAATTATATAATAAATACAGATTAAGAGTTTAAAATAATTATTAATAAATATTATTTTTTTGAAAGTTATTTTCTCGAATTATTACTTGATATAAGTGAAATTAATTATTTATAATATTTTGTAAAAATATTAAATTATTATTATTTTCAACATTATGTTATAATTATTTTTCTACATTTTATAATTTTTTAAATTTATTACATAATTTATTTATTTTAACTATTTAAAATCTAGTTATGTTAAATATTTTGTTATTTAAAATATTTAGTTATTTAAATATGTAAATAATATGTAGAATATTTAAATGTTAAAATAAAATTTATTTATTGAATTTAATTATCCATAAAATCATAATTTATACTATTATTTCATAATTTCATTATTAATTTTGTAATATATTAAATTATTACTAATTTCAATATTATGTTATAATTATTTTTCTACTTTGAATAAACATTTTAAATTTATTACATAATTTCGTTATTTTGACTATTTAAAATCTAGTTATGATAAATATTTAGTTACTTAAATATTTAAATAATCTATAAAATATTTAAATTTTGTTATTTTAATTTCATTTATTTAAAGCTATTACATATTATTAAATATTTAAAAAACCATTTAAATTGATAATCCTGAAAAACATAATTTAAATTGTTAGTACATAATTTTGTGATATATTTTGTAAATATATAAAATTACTTTTCATATTTTTAATAAATATTTTTAAGTTATTATATAATTCTGTTACAATATTTAAATAATTCTTAAATTTGTAATCCAAACTTTCTTTATATAGATATAGATAAAAAGTAGGGGAGAGGATAAATAGGAATTAGAGATAATTTTGGAGAAAGTGGGGGATAGTGTGGAAGGTAGTTTAGGAGTAATTTTAGGAGAAGAGATTATTTAGGTTATTAGGAAAGTGTATCTCATTGGTTGTTTCAAAAATTACATGGAGTTAAAAAATAAAAATGAGAAAAAATGAGAAAGTTTCTAGATCCTTGTTTTAATATATATAGGTTACATAATTTCATTATTAATTTTATAATATATTAAGTTACTATTAATTTGAATATTATGTTATAACTATTTTTCTACTTTGAAGAAATTTTTTAAATTTATTACATAATTTCGTTATTTTAACTATATAAAATCTATTTATGATAAATATTTAGTTATTTAAATATTTAAATAATCTATAAAATATTTAAATTTTTTGTTATTTTAATTTTATTTATTTAAAAATATTACATATTATTAAATATTTGAAAATATTTAAATTGATAATTTGGAAAAAAAAACATAATTTAAATTGTTAGTACATAATTTCAAGATATATTTTTTAAAAATATAAAATTATTTTTTTTGTGTTTAATAAATATTTTAAAGTTATTATATAACTTTATTAGAATATTTGAATAATTCTTAAACTTTTTAATCCAAACATTCTTTAGATAGATATAGATAAAAAGTATGGGAGAGGATAAATAGTAATTAGAGATAATTTAGGAGAGAAACTCCCTACTATATTAGAGCTAATTTTGGAGATAAATAGGAATTAGAGATAATTTAGAAGATAAATAGGAATTAGAGATAATTTTGGAGAAAGTGGGGGATAGTGGGGGAGGTAGTTTAGGAGAAGAGATTATTTAAGTTACTGGGAAAGTGCATCTCATTGGTTGTTGGTTGTTTCAAAAATGACATGGAATAAAAAAATAAAAAATTCAAAAAGAGGAGAAAATTTCTTGACCACTTTGTTTTAATATATACTAGCAAGGACCCATTTGATGCATGGGAAAATCTAAAATATTTAATAATTTTATTTTTCATTTAATGTTGATTTATAAAAGTAATTATTGTTAATTGAATATGAACAAATAATTTTTAATAAATTTAGTTTTATTAATAATTTGTAGTAATTTTAATAATTTTTATTTTTTTTAATTTTTAAATGAAATTTTGATTAACTTTAAATAAACAAAAATAATTATAAAGCTAACATTTTTATAAATTCCACTAAAAATTAACAATTATATAGAAATGACAATCGGGTGGGTTCACGGCAAGGCACCCCATCCCTTTCCCTATCCCATAGTTAAGATAGTCTACCCCATCCCTACCCCGTCCCTAGTGTCACGGGGGTTCGAGGCAAGGTAATCACTCCTCAATGTCGGGCGAGTTCAAGGGCAACACACCCCACTCCTCATCAAGGATGGAGAATCCTCGAATTTCCCTACCCCATCCCCAGTATTGGGTGGGTTCAATTAGAGGAGTAAATTGGGTCGTGATGGGTTAGCACGACACGACCCGCATGTGGCCTACACAAACTGCGAGTTTTGTAGTGCTGGCCCACAAGGCATCCCGGACCGTGCCTCCCTCATCTATGATAATTTGGGGGGTCGATTCGGCATGGCCCACGGCCTGAGCCCATGTCGTGCCATGGGTCGGGCTTCTCCATGGGTTGGACCTTGGGCCAGGCCATGCTGCACAGCAAGCCAAGCTCAAGGTGGCACCCACTCCCCATCCAAGGTTTTTAAAATTGGACCGGATAGGGAACTGTTTTGGGGTTGAACAGTCCGATTGTTCGATCCGAGCAGATGACCCGCTCTTACAAAAAAAAATAAACAATTAGAAAAACAAAAAAAGGCCAAAAAATTGTCATTCGGGTTGACGGTTCGGCCGCCCAGGTCAGCGATTCACTAACCAAATATATAGTTTTTGGACAAAAAGTGGTTTTGAGGTGAAACGGTGTCCGGTTCCCAATTTTTTCGGTCTAACCACTTGGTTTGATCCAGTTTTGAAAACACTATCCCCGTTAACCCAGTATTCAATTTGATGGTGGAAATGATCAAAAGTATATTTTGAGTATCAACCACATGGTAAATTTCTAAAAGTACACTAAATTGTCTTCAGTATTCAAAAATATAATTTTATGAAAATTTTGGAAAATTTATTGTACTTGTGTAATTTTGAAAATTTATTCTAATTTATTTAAATTTTTATTAAATAATTTATTTTCTTTTTAAATGGTTTACTTATAGAATTATACTAAATTATATTATAATTTCTAATATAAACTAACCAATAATTTCCTTTTTCCAATATTATACTAATTTATCTTAATAATTTGTGTAATTATTTGTTCAAATTAAAGTTTTCCATTTCCCATAATTTATCTTTAATAATTTTCAATAATTTGCAATGAAACTTACATAATTTTTCAATGGTTTTCCAAAATCTATCAAATGTAATAAATTTTCGTAAAGTTTCCAAAATATTCTAATAATTTTCAATAATTATTTAATGCATTTTAAATAAACTTTCAAATACTTTATATCTTTTAATTTCAAAAATGTTATTTTACGAAAATGTAGTTTTTTGAAAATTTTTGAAAAATTTATTACATTTGTGTAAATATGGGGATTTATTGAGTTTTTTTAAATTGTTATTTAATATATATTTTTATTTGGTAGTTTACTAACAAAATTACACTAATTTATCTTTTATTTTTCAATATAAATTAATAATAATTTCATTTTCTAACATTATAATATTTTGTTCCCCCCATTTGTATTTGGTTATTAATTATAATAATAACAATAACTAAAATTTTATACTTTTTGATAATTGTTAAATATAATTCTCAATTTTAGAGAAATTAGTTAAAGAATTTTCAATTTCTATAAAATGTTGTTAATGAATTAATTAATAACAATATTTATTAATTTTTGGTAATTTACTAACCGTATTTATTAACTTTTGGTAATAACACTATTTAATACTCATTGAATATGGGTGGGATTAAATATTAACCATATTTAACTATTTATTAATTAATATAAATATTTTAAATGAGGGAGAGTGGATATAGATTGTGGGGATGCATTTTAGGAATTGATTAAGGAGTGAGGCAACATGATACTTTCCTATTGGTGTAAATGAGATACCTTAGGAGAAAGATTATATGAATATTTTTAGGTAATTGGGTGACATGGGTTAATGGGAGTGGTGGGAAGCGGAGAGGAGAGAAAGTCATAGAGAATGCAAGGTGGGGATAATGGAGCAAGGAGAAGCACAATGATGGGGACCGTGCAATGCACGGGCTTTGTTAAGTGAAAGAAACAATAGAAATACATAAGAGTACATAATTGTTTTATATTTTAACTTTTTAATAAACAATCCAATCAAACTCAACCCGATTTGGTCGGTTTTCTAGTATTTCAAATCATCTTTGGTTTAAAATATATATATATATATATATATATATATATATATATATATATATATATATATGAGAGAATCTCTCTACTAAATAGGAGTTAGAGACAATTTAGGAGGAAGTTGGGGAAAGTGGTGCCACTTGGCTAAACATTAGAAAAGTAAATCATTCTTTCTTTATGGTTGTTAGAAATAGTTAAACATATGTAAGTATCTTATTCGTTTAATGGGTAATTATGTGGAATAAAAAAAATTCAAAAAAGTAGAAAATTAGGAAGGGGGTTTGATGCAAGGAGAGGACTACTAACATGGCAGGACTATATAAATATATAGACTAGCGGGGACCCGTGCGATGCACGGGATTTATTATGCGAAAGCTAAATAATAGAAATGGTCATTTACTAAAGTACCCCTTATGTACAAGAAAGGTGTTAAGGGTATTTTTGGAATAAAAAATCATGGGACTAATGGCAAGACAAACACTTCTTAATGAAATGTTGATTAAGTAAATAAGTTATAAAATATATGGATGTTTTAGTAAAATGAAAACTATAAGGTAGGTTTAAGTAAATATGTAAAACTATAAGGTGTGTTCTAATAAATGACCATAATAGAAACACATAAGAGTAAATATGTAAAACTATACAACTGTTTTATATTTTCAATTTTTTAAATAATTAATAATTATTCATATTTTATATACTACTTTTAATAATTTTTTTATAATACAAAAGTAACAATAATTAATTTCAGCTAGGTTTATTCATCAAACTAATGAAACCGACCAACCCGATCAACTCGACCCAAATTAGTCAATTTTCTAGTAGTTTAGGTCAACTTTGGTTCAAAAATTTTCCAATTCGACCAAGTTGGATTAGTTTCACTTTAGCCATTTGTAAGCCAACCAAAATAGGATGACCTAACCATGGATATATATTAATATTTTATATTTTAAATATAATTTTTAACATGAAAAAGTGGAAATTTTCCCATATTTCTTAGTCTAAAATGTTTTATATCATAAATCTAATTTTTAAATTTATTTTTTAATAATTGCATTGTAATTTTTAAAATTTAATTTAATTTAATTTATAAGTTCAAATCTTTTGAACCAATTGACCAAACCAAAAAATCGGCCCAAACTGATGCAACTTGAGAGGGTCGGTTTTCACAAAAGGTCAATCGGTTTCAGTTGACCAACTCCCCAACTTGACTAGGTCAATTTGGTTGGCCAAATAGCCTACGACTGAACCGAAACAACTCATGAACACTCATAATTTTAGCTAAATAAATAGTCTCATCTCTGATAAATAACAATAGTTTAATCTCCACTAATTATTAAAAATTTATAACGAAAATACACAATTATTGAAAATATATTGATAATAAAAAAATACAATAATTACAAAAATAAAATAAGTACTAAAAATATATTAAATTAGTCAATAAATAGTATAATCTCAAATAATAGTTTAATAATAAATATTAATTAATAAGTTATAACAAAAATACAATAGATACAATAAGTGCAATAAGTTAAATTTAAAAATTTCAATAGTAGTAGTTCAATTTCCGATAATTATTGAAAGTTTTCTGTTAAAGAACAAAACAAAGTAAATTTATACATAATCATTTAAAATACATTTATCACAAAAAACAATGAATATTAATGAAATACAATAAATATTAATTTTAGTATATATAATTATATAATAAATATAGATTAAGAGTTTAAAATTATTATTAATAAATATTAGTTTTTTTGAAAGTTATTTTCTCGAGCTATTACTTGATATAAGTGAAATTAGTTATTTACAATATTATGTGAAAATATTAAATTATTATTAATTTCAATATTATGTTATAATTATTTTTCTACTTTTCAGAATTTTTATAAATTTATTACATAATTTCTTTATTTTAACTATTTTAAATCTAGTTATGTTAATATTTTGTTATTTAAAATATTTAGTTATTTAAATATTTAAATAATATGTAAAATATTTAAATTTTAAAATATTAATTATTTATTGAATTTACTTATCCATGAAATCATAATTTATACTATTATTACATAATTTCATTATTACTTTAGTTATTTAAATATTTAAATAATCTCTAAAATATTAAAAAATTTTTGTTATTTGAATTTTATTTATTTAAAGCTATTACATATTATTAAATATTTGAAAAACATTTTTATTGGTAAGACAGAAAAACATAATTTAAATTGTTACAGAATTTCATGATATATTTTGAAAAACTATAAAATTATTTTTTGTGGTTTTAATAAATATTTTAAAGTTATTATATAATTTTGTTAGAACATTTAAATAATTCTTAAATTTTTTAATCCAAACTTATTTTATATAGATATAGATAAAAATAGGGGAGAGGATAAATAGGCATTAGAAAGAAATTCTATACTAAATTAGATATAATTTTGGAGATAAATAGGAATTAGAGATAATTTACAAGATAAATAAGAATTAGAGATAATTTAGGAGAGAAACTCTCTACTAAATTAGAGATAATTTTGGAGATAAATAAGAATTAGAGATAATTTAGAAGATAAATAGGAATTAGAGATAATTTACGAGAGAAACTCTCTACTAAATTGGAGATAATCTTGGAGATAAATAAGAATTAGAGATATTTTAAAAGATAAATAGGAATTAGAGAAAAAATTATTTAAGAGAAATCTTAGGAGAAGAGATTATTTAGGTTACCGGGAAAATGCATCTCATTGGTTGTTTCAAAAATGACATAGAATAAAAATAATCAAAAAATAAAAAAAATGAGAAATTTCTTGATCGTTTTGTTTTAATATATATATAGATTACTTCAATATAATTAAATTTTTTTACGCATTTAAATCTATTTTATGTTTTCACATAATATATTTTTACTTCTATATAATATAATAAAATATACTTAAATAACATTAAACATTTCAAAATAACAAAATATATAATTTTCAATGTTAATAGCAATATAGCATTTAAAAGTACTAAACAAATTTTAGATGGATAAAATAACGAAATAGACATTTTTCAAGAATTCCAACATTCAGAATACCAAAATTTCACTACATTCAAAGCCCAAAAACAGAAACAGCTAAATAAAAATCTGTTTATGATAGATAAATGTTCAAAAATGTTCAAAGAACCTTTCTACTTTTTAAAGATCACAACACAAGTTCACAAAATATTAGGTTTAGACTAGAAAAGAAACTTGAGGTAACATTGATGATAAAAATCAAATAGTTTGGACTAAAAGAAGTCACCATTGAAATAATGTCCTATTATTAAGATAATATTTAAAATAGTTTGATATTTTAATAGAGACTAGTTTTAGTCCAAACCATTGAAATAGTCCTTTGAAGAAAATTTTATTTTAAATTTTCTTGATTATCCTTCGCTTATTGGATTGGTGCCGTCATGTTCTGCTGATATGCATTCATTTGTTTCCTCTCACTAAAACTATGTATAAATATTCATGCATGCCCGAGAAATCATAAACCTATGGACTTATACCTGCCTTCCCATACTAGCTTTCATTAAACAAGGGAAAAATAATAATAAACTATACAAGAACATCTTTCAAACTATGTTGCTCAGGAAAGAAGTCTGGAAAATGTTCCCTACAAAAATATTTCAAGTCACAAACAACTAGGAGCCAATATGAAGAAACTGTATGATCACCAATATCCTGCTAAACCTGGGCCAAGCAGCTAAAGTAAGAAATACAAATAAAGATAAAGAATTGATACATGAGGAATTTTCTTAAGATTAACCAAGCTTACTGAACACCAGTAACAAAGGATGATCACAATATCCAATTGTAAGCCAGGCTGCTTCATGACAAATTACAACACCTGAACAAAGCCAATATGCCTGTTCACTCTACAGCAGCAAATAGATTATTTACTCTTCTGAGAAGCTTTGGATGGAGGAAGCGTCCCAAACGTCCTATCCCAAAGTGATGAAGTAATCCCAAAGCCCTTGTTCTGAACTTTAAAGTGATGGTTCAAGTGATATTTCTGACCAAAGCACAAAAAAAATATCATAATCATGACTCCATTAAACAACGGATAAGGCACTAACCAGAGTGGAATGGTGAAACAGTATTCTTGTAGCCAACCCCATGTAGTTGGGATAAGGATTAGATGATGATGATAATGAACCATGACTCTATCAAAGGATCATAACTTGAACATTATTTTTTTTATAAATATTACTTAAACATTATTGATATCAACCATTTTATCAGCAACGGCCTTTTCTGCCATCCCGAGTACTTTGTCAGATGTCCAAGGCCTAATAATGAAGAACACGCAGATATAGATAGACTAAGACTGTGTTTGGTTTTAAGGAAAAAGTAGGGAAAAGAAGGGAAAGGTAGGGAAACCTTTACAAACCTTGTATAGGTTTCCCTACCTTTTCCTTCAAACCAAACATAACCTAAGAGTACCAAACGGTTGAGGCCCACTTAATATGCCAATTGTCACCTAAGCATATTGTATTCTTTGGGTAGGTTAAAGAAAACACATGTACAAAGTGATGTTGCAGCAGTAGACAAATTGGCCCACACTTACAAGACACTTACTATGCTGCAAATCCTTTGCTATGATAGCAGCTCAAAAGGAGGAAAAGCTCAGGAGAGACGCACATGAGGCATCATTTGATAACTGCTGAAAGGAGAATGAAGAAAATATTCCAAACTTAAGAATGGCTTAAAATCAGCACTGTTGATATATAAAATTTTAAGGTAAACTAATCACCCAAATTTTTGCACTTCATGCAGCATTTAAGCAGGTATTACAAGTGCTGATATGCCAAATGGAAAATTTGGCATCTTTTCAGCATTCTTCTTTCATTACATATTTCAGCAGTTATATCAAACACAACTTGCTAGGTTCAATTTTGGCCTAGGATGTTTTAGAGTTTAGACTTTGTCCAAAATTTGTTATTTGTATTAATTCTATAGTACATATAGAATGCTTGCTTATGGGTAAAACTTTAAATAGATAACCATGTATAAACACGAAAACTTCCTGCTTTCCTTCTAACCTTGAGATTTCGAGGCACTTCTTTGGATGGTTGTCCATGGTGCAGATAGTAGTGTGTGACATCATACATTACATATCCCAACAAACCACCACCGAACAAAGCAGGAGCAATAGAGGGAGTTGACATAAACTTAACGAGGTTCCAGAACTAGCATTCATAAACCACAAGGAATCAGAATCAGCAAAGAATTGAATGAGAAAAGCTAAATGAGTTAATAATACTTGCTCCCAAGAAAGAACAGAAAAGTGAGTGACAAATGAGTTTTCCTTCTCAACATTCCTGTTTTTCTGCACAACAATATCCCATCTATGATACCCAGCCCAGAACAACTATACACATTCATACATACATACATATATATAGATATGTATTTACATATATACATACATATTTACATAAATGCATAAATATTTGTATTAATAAAAAAATACATACATATTTGCATAAATGCATACGTACATGTGTAATTTTAGAGTGCATTCATTGACCAACCTGATCCCAGATTGGGTCTGAGCCCTACCCAAGTGCATCAATTACAGTGCAGGCTGCGCTCGGGTTGGGAAGGTCGAGTTTCACCTTGGGTTTGGGCCTTAGGCCCAAATCTTAGGGTTGGGCCTGGGTTGACAAGAAGAAACCCAGCCCAGCCTGCCTGACTTCCACCCCTAGATAACAACACAAACAAGGATACAACATGCAGGAAATATAATAGGGATATGACTCCATTTCCCAACAATGGTAGGCATGTACAGATATCAGGTATCATGGTATTCCAGCTTTTAGAAATACCTTGTGCCATAAAAATAAATATATTCTAGAGAGGAAAATATTTTTCATCTGCAATAACATTTTATTGAATCTAGATTTTGAATAAATTCTATGATACCAGTTCATGAAGTTGTGATAAGCCAACCTCAAAATCGAGACAAGGCTTCATTGAGTTCATTAATGTGATAAGCTTTAGATTGGGTGATAAGGGATATGCTCAGTAAGAGTTTCATATCATTTTGCATCAAATCAGTCCACTCATTGACACTTCCTAAGGCTCCATTTGGTTGCAGTGGTGTAAATGAATAGGAGTGCAAATGGACTGAGTGTAAATCCTGGTTTTCTCACTTGACCTTGTTTTGTTTGTTTTTAAGAAGTAAAGTAGGGAGTCAAATGATGTGGTCCCCAATAGATATGAAAGAGGAGGCAGAAGAAAGGTTATTTATTTGGGGGGAGTAAGGTAGGAAGCAAATTGATATGATTCCCACTTTATATGAGAAAGAATTAAGGTAGGAAGAAGTGGTGCAACTTTGCATTAGTTTTTTAGATGCAAAATTTGCACTGCTGATGGATGCAAATGAGACAAAAATTGCAGATTTTGCATCAGGTTAGAGTATAAATCATAGTTGTCAAGGCAACGCCTAGGCAACAAGGCGCCCTTTGAGGCTCGCCTCGCCTAATCGCCAAGCAGTTTTCTACTTCCTACTATAAAATACTTTTTATTCATTCTTTTTTTTAGATTATAATTATAAAATAGACATTACTAAACTAAAATAATCATTTTGTGTGTTTATATACTAATTTCTTTTTATTATTTTCTTATTTATTAGGGTTTAGTCGACACAAACATTGCTAAATGCTGTATTGAACCCTCAAAGACTTGAAAACCTGAACCAATAAGTAAGGAAGAACTTAAAATTTTATCTTATCAGCACATTTTCATCTTCCATATATTCTTCTTCTTCTTCTTCTTCTTCTTCTTCTACCAATACTTTTTATTTTCTTCTTTTCCTATAACAAAAATAAGGGTTCAGCCCCTATATTTTTTGAATTTTATTTTCCTTCTACCTTTTCTTCTCATGAATATGTTGATTTTCTATACTTTAATATGCAATTTATACTTTTCTTATGAAAATCATGAATAATTATTAAAGAAATATGGTTATGGCACCTAGGGAACTACCCCAGGATCTATGTTTTAACATAAAAATATCAATCGCCTAGGCGACAAGGTGCTCCCCAGTCGCCTAGCCTCGTCTTGGCGCCTTGAAAACTATGGTATAAATCATAGTCACAAACAAATGGATGCAAAACTAAACTGGGTGCAAAATTTTTATCTGGTTCAAATTTGCATTCAAACAAACATAGCTTGAGTTTCCATGGCCAATCTATTCAAAATGATCATATGATCATATTTGTCCAATCCAACACTTAGGAATATATAGAAACCCAGCAAGATATGATGTTATTTATCTTCTTAGTGTCATATAACCACGTCACTCTCTTATTTTTACAAGGCTAATTAAGGTAGATAAAGAGATGATGGGAAAATTCCAACTCACGGGTACACAAAGAATGGCTGTTGCAGCAGGAGGAAAAACAAGTCGTAGCCCATCCATGGGATGCTTATGATGGCAACCATGAAGGAGATAATGTATGGTGTTTCCCCTGCAGTAAGTCATCAATTATATCAAGTACTAGCTAGTCAAAAGGAAAAACATTTGAAATGGGGATTATTAAGAATACATGAATAATAACTTAAATAAATCTTAAAGAGAGAAAGCAAACCAGTAGCTTTTTGTTTTGATGTGGAACAGGAAGCGATGTAAAGTGTATTCCAACAACGTCCACACAAATATGCCACCAAGTATCATTAGACATACTTGAGGAAGAGTATGGCCCATTTGAAAAGATGTGTAGATGAACCAACAAACAACAGGAAGCCAAATGAGAGGAACTGCCCACCATACTGTTCGGGTAAAGAACTGTTTCAAGTGACAAATCAACTGCAAAGTTAAACTCATGTATATATTTATACTAATCAAATAAAATATCGTAGTAATAAGAAATATGGAATGCAAGCAATCTAAACCATTCCTTGCAAATTGACCAATATTTTATGTGTGCTAAACTAGGTGGGTGTCAGTGGGCGGTTGTGTACAGCAATAGAAAGTTTCATGTAGACAGGAATTAGAAGATACCTCCCAGAAATTGCTCTCAAAAAACCGTGGGCCTTCCTTGCTAACAATAGGTTGGTGAACCCAATCCTGGTAAGTTTCGCCAAGGTGACCAACCTATAAAACCTTTTAAAAGATTAAAAATTGAACATACAAAATAGAACTATTAAAATGGAGTGCAGTCAGACATGTCTAGAATGGAAACTAACTGGTATACACATGGAGTTATAACGGAAAACCATGGTTGCAGAGAAGAATAAAACAAGTAAAACATTGCAAAAACATGAAAAATGTTTTCAAAATGAAATTTAAAAAAATACTAAGATAAAAATTAAAAAAAATAATTCAGTTATAGCACAGTTTAGACATGTCTAGAATGGCAACTAACTGGTATTCACATGGAATATAAATCATGGGAAAACATGGTTGTAGAGAAGAATAAAACAGGCAGAACATACAAAAACATGAAAAAAAAAATGTTCTCAAAATGAAATGGAAAAAAAGACTGATAAAAATTAAAGAAAAAGAAAAGAATTTAGTGATAGCACAGTTTAGGCTTTATATATTTATCAAGCATGTTTAATAATGTTATAGAAAAAGAAATATAAAAGATACCATGAAGACAATAAAAAATACCTGGAATACAAGAGGTTTATTCAAGTCCACAGTAAATTCCTGCACAACCATCTTGGCACCTTATTATGTACCTGGAGACATGTTTAAATACAAGAAGAAAAGATTATACATGAAATGACTGTATAATCAAGCTGAAAACAATTGAATAAATGTTAAAATTGAAACTACAGGAGAATTAAATGTAAAACAAATTAAGGTCATACTATTCGTTGGAAAAACAGATAATGGTGTGGAGAGGATCTTTTGAATAAAGGTTATAGAAAATTCTCCATTGGAATAGACACTACTAACATTACAGAGGAACAATTGTTTTCTAATTAGTATACTTATGTAGTTCTGTTCTTTTTGAATACACATAACATTGTACAGTTTACTATAATTGGAGTCTCTCCCTTTCTCACATCACAAAACCATTATATTTTACAGTTACTCAAGAAAAATAAAGGCTTAAAAGATAATGCCTGGGGCTGCAAATACAGAAAAATGCAATCAATATATCTAAAAGCCCACTACCCAAAGTTGGTCCAAGCTATGTAGGGTGTTGGGATGGGTGGCCTGGATATGGACCCAACCTTTGACATTTTTGTACAAAGATCAAACTTGCATTCTCACACTTGTCAGCCCAATATTTTACCATTGTACCAAGCAAAGGCCCCTTATGTATGGAACCCTCTGAAATATGCTCAGATGAAATGCCATCAATCCCTTCTTTGTGATTTGACAAGAACTTTTTTGCTTTCCCAAACATTCGGGTAATCTTACACATGACAAATAACCTAGAGATCAAAACGTAGCCAAGGAAAAATACAGCCAAAAAACCCATGCCACATGGAAATTCCACTTTCATAAGTTAGCTTTATATTAAATATTAAAAAAATAAAACTTTCAATGGCAAAATTAGTTGTGGAAACAAGAGATGCAAGGGGACACTACGGGGCAGGAGCTGTAGATATGCTCAGATGCAAGGCCATAGGGCCAAAAGGGTCAGGTAATCTTACATATGACAGAGTAAATTGGAGCTCAAAAGCAGTATCCAAGTTCCATTCCCCATGCTAAGTTCAAGAAGAAGAAAGAAAAAAGGACCAAAAAACCTTGCTACGTGACAAGTCCACTTTTATTAGGGGTGCAAATCAGGTACCTAACTTGAAGAATTTACACAGTATTCAAGCGCAAGCCCTTGAGCCAGGCCCATTCAAGTTTTAGCAACTGCTCAACCCAAGCCTGCCCAAGTTGCAGCCCTAATTTTTACAAGTTAGTTTTCTATTAAAAAATTAAAACTTTGAATGGCTATATTAGTTGTGGAAATAAAAATCAAAAAAAATTTATTAGTTGTGGAAACAAGAAATGCACGGTGGAGCATATGGACGATATGAACTGTGTAATTGAACATGTGAACAATCTTGTGGATCCCCTATCTGATGGACAGTCTAGATTGGCTAAAAGATCCTTCATGTGGCAGGAATAGGTGGATTCATGTCAGAATCTGCCTTAACGACAATCGCCTCAGCATAAATAAGTGAATAAGAAATAATAATTTTAACAGTAAACAAGAAATAAGCAATGGTGACATGTTGAAACAATAAAGGATTCATAATAAATTAATAACCAGTTCTAGATCAACAGTATATCATTATATTTGCCCTTGAAATGGCACATTATTTTTCATATATAAAATAACACTTTCTATTATGGCCTTAGAACCGCATTAAAAATTTCTCTTGGTACACATTGATTTGTTTAATAATATAGAGCCATTACCTGATGTTGGCCCTAGCTAGCCGTGGTCTTGAGAGGAATGGACTGGATACAGGCCTAACCTTTGTCATTTTCTGCACAAAGTGGCCGAACCCATATTCTCATACTTATCAGGCCAAGATTTTACAACTGCACCAAGCAATAGCCCCTTGATTTGAATTCATCAAAAAAAAAAAGCCCCTTGATTTGATTTTTTTTTTTGACATATTATATTTTGTTGAGCATTCAATTCGAAATATTTCAGACACCATCATTCTATTGACAGATGTATATCCTCCTTTTGCAGAAACAATTACTTTTTTTTCTGTTTTGTTTACTCAGTATATCATTGAACTCAAGCTCCATTGACAAATCCATTTACTTCTGTTAAAACCATGTTTCCAAAATCATCCAGCACCAGTTTTAATAGAGTAATAAAACAATAAACAAGTACTTCTGAACCCAAATGGTGTTGCCTAGTCTGCAACTCATCCTTCACGATTCATGCCATCATAGTCGAATCCAACTAAACCACCAAGAAGAAAACCAAAAACAAAAATAACAACCAAAAACGCTAACTTGATTCCCAAAGAAATGGCATTAAGTAAACAAAGCAAGAATTCAACCCCAAACATCAAGAACCAATGCAGCACAGAAAACATCTTTAACAAAGAATCAACACCAAAGGTAACGCAGAAAAGACATTAATCTCAACACTAATCAAGGAGAAAAACACCCAAAAGCTCAGATCTGAAACTCCTAATCGCATAGTACCTTAAATAAACTTAATATAACATAAAAACACTAGGAAAACGAAGTCAAATTTAACCAACCAACCTGACTTGAAAATCCTATAAATCTGGCAATATGGGTGTGTACCTCGCTCAGGCAGTTCGTGATTTCCTTCTCCGTTGCAATGTGAAGGAAGGGAGAAGAAAGGGAGAACGAGTGACGGAGATTTTCAAGTCTCAAACGAAGAGGACATTATTTGTAGCGAGAGAGCGAGAGAGCGAGAGAGAGAGAGAGAGAGATTGACAAGGCCTCCCCACTTCAATTTTAGACGGAATCTAGAGATGCCAGCGTGATATCACGTTGGTTTTTAACGGTTGCCAGCTAAGCAGATGTCACAGCCGGGTACCATTGTACGGTCGATTGCATGTGCTTTCTAGATGCCAACCGTTGGATCAGAATCAAATAAGTAGCATAAAAATGTCGCTTGGTTATTTTAAGTTTTAATTAATATAAATAATTTAGGGAATCGGATCTGTTCCTCACACATGGGCGCCTCACAGGCACATCCACCTTCGAAATATCTCCCGTGATTAATATAAATATGGGAGATGTTTCCCATAGTAAGATGTGCGTGTAAGATCGGTATGAAGTGCCCTGTAAGAGGAGCAGAACCGGTCTCATAATTTAGTGGTTTAGTAAGCACACGGGTTTTAATTTTTAAGGGGATCTTTCTTTACTCCCTCACTTTTCTAAAATTGTCTTAAACATATCTGACATATTCCATTCTTCAATAGAGATCCCCTCTCTCACACTATAATTTATGTATATACCTTTATCAAGTCAACATTGTTGATGATAACAAAACTGGTCCACAACTCCACATGTATCATTGTTGATGATAACAAAACTGGTCCACAAGTATCGTTTTTTATATGACAAAATTAACCTTCACCAACTAGTCTATCCAATTAACTATTTTTTTTTTTTAACAAACCAACCAGTCCACAAGTATCATTTTTCTTTCCAAAAAAGAAAATTTTCTCTCCTATTACATTGTCTACTTCATGTTCACCAATCTCAAAGTCCATGGTTCCATTCGCCTATCAAGATTCAAGAGTTTAATTTGAGCGAATGGATGGCCTGTTTTTGAAATTTTGGTCCACGTATTGGAATTGAATACAAAAACATTATTGTAATCTTGCAAATACGTCCGTTTTATTTTTTAAAGACAAATGTTTGCCACAAGAGTCTTGGAATACGGGTAGCAAATGGGTGAGTTGAGTGCAGGTTGAGTACCAACCCACCCATATTGACCTCTTAATCCATTTGCCACTCGTATATTTTGATGAGGGACGATTTATACCTCCAATCACGTTCTGCCACATGGCAGTCCAAAAATCATTTGATGACCATACGTGGTTGGATTATGCTTAAAAGCACCTTGATAGATCGGCTTATGAAGCCCTATCGGCCTAAGGTACACGTTCAACTTGACTATGCCATGCCCCCAACCTACTCGTTTGACTTGGGCAGCCCGCAACCTGAGGGACCTCTCCAACCTCAGCACATCTCCAACCTACACGGTACACTCGCTCTTCCCCCTTCGCACCGAATAGCTGGACTGAGACATATGAGGACACGATACCCGCCTTGCGACGATAAGCCTGCCTGTCACCGCTTTACAAGGAAGCGGATATGGACACATGTGGTGTCATGTGGACACATCCCCGAAGTGACAAACGGATGAGCACTAACAGCCCGAACGTGTCGGACATGTAACAACCGAGTTTTGAGGTCTATATAAGTGCGCCCCTTCACCATCAAAAAGTATGTTCACATATACACACACATGCTCTTGTTCTAATTCTTGCCTCGTTGCTTTCTACCACCATGGAGAGCTCAGCACTAACTTGAACGTTGGAATCCCTTGCCCGGGAAATCCCCCGAGCCCTCTAACATCATCTTTCTTGCATACTCAGCTTTCAGCAACATTCATCAAGCTTTGAGTTGTCATTGATAGCAAGGGGCCTTAAAGGTGAGCATGTGCCTAGCCTTCCCAACCACCCTAAGGAAGACAACTCGGCTATGGTACTCAGGGCTTGCCTTGATCTCCATCAAGAGTCGAGACCAGTTTAGCAGCATTTCTGAGGCTCATTTCACGACCAACCAAAGATATCAAAAGACCACCACGAGTTTGATGTACGTCTAATAATGACCTAAGGAAACTATCTGAGAATATATTCAAAGATTTAACTTGAAGACCCTCGAAATCTGCGATCTCAATCTGGTAGTAGCAAAAGTAGCAGCCTCCCATGGGGTTAAGGACACCCATACCTCTCATTTTCCCTAGCAAAGAAATCGCCCCAAAACATGACTGAGTTCCTTAGCCAAGTAGAAAAAGTACATGAACACTAAAGAGGTCATCCAAGCTCGAAGAGACCAAGGAGAGAAAAAGAAAAGAAAGGACCAAGATGAGGACCGAGGTGAAAGCACTAGCAAGTGGAGCTGTAGTGAAGGAGGTTCGTCCAGATGATCTCGTACACCACCTAGGCGATCTTAAACTCTACCCAAAAGGTACAACAGCTACACTCCACTAAATGCCAAGTGGGCGAGATCCTGATGCAAGTCAAGAAAATAGACTACCTAAAATGGCCCCCACAAATGAGAGGTAACCCAAGAAAAAGAAACGAAGATCAGTATTGCAAGTTTCATCGGACCATTGGACACGATACCAAAATACTGTCGGGACCTGAAGAACAAGATTACATAGTTGATCCAGCCCAACTACCTCAAGTAATTCGTTAAGACACGCAACCTGCCAAGTAGCCCAAAGACCGAGAAAAGGAGGTTGAGGAAGAAGCACCCGCAAAATAATGACAGTGATCAATTCAAGAGTTGTAGTCTAAAGAAGGAAGCCCACCTCTGAAGCGGTTGAAGCTAGACGAAACAATCTCATTCGATAAAGAAGATCAGAAGGATGTCTGCTTACCTCACGATGACACCTTGGTGGTAGCTTTGCTAACATCCTATTTATTAATGCCTTTGAGAAGATGAAACTTGATCGGAAGCAACTCGTCCCAACTGATGTACCACTAGTCAGTTTTAGTGGGGACGTAGTTCGCCCAATGGGGAAGATTAGCCTACTGGTAACAATGGGGACCACACCAAGAAGGGCCACTATGAAGCATAAATTTTAGTTGTTGAAACACCATCGCTATACAATGTTATCTTAGTCCACCCACTTTTGCATTGTTAGACAGTGTATGCCCTTAGCTCCAATTAGATTGATGTACATAAACATTTCTTTGTAAACGAATAAAGTATATTATTGTTTCATATTCATATTGGTATGTTTTTTGTGAATTACCCCTTAAACTGGATACTTAAGAGACGCATGTTAATTTAAAACATTCTCATCCATTGGATAGACTTGGGGAATTCATCTTGACAATGCTGATACTAGTGTGCTACCAAACAATTGGAGAAGCTTGTCTCAGTTGTTAGGGTTAGACCCCAAGTACAGCTAGTGGGTGTTTACAAGAAACACTGAACCCGGATCAATTTCCAATTATGCTATGCACTTTGGAGATAGATGGACAAAACTAGAAAGTTGCACTTAACCTCATACTTGATTATAATACTACACTAGGTATTAGATTGAACTACCTTTAATGTGCCAACTAGTGAGATCCATCAAGGGTCAAATACTTGGGCATGTTGGGGTAATTTAGGAAATTACTTGGGTGGGTGACCATAATGATAGGATCGACCCCTTTGTTAGACGAAGTGAATATCAAGCTTTACACTCTCTCTAATAGCAACCTAAACTATCAGTAGTGGATTTCAACTATATTTGAAATCTGATTTGCAAAATGTATCTATATGTTATATTACTATTTTATGAAAAAGGTTTGCAAAAGATTTTAATCTCGGGATCCATCCGAGCAGAAATTGTAACACTACATCTTACAGTTAGGGGAGAAGTCCTTAACTGAGGGTAGTGTTCTAATGATTTATGGGTCGAGAGGTTAAGTGTAAGAGACCATTACAGGGATGATTACCTAATTAACTTTATCTTACATAAGTCAATTATCCTTGAGCCTTCATAGGGTGACTAAATCCAATGATCATTTGGTGGTAAATGTTGGGCTCAAACTGAGCCCAAGCTGATTGGGTCAGGGGTTCACTGCCCTGAGTAGTGAATTCGGCCTGACCTCTTTTAAGGGTAGATCTGAACCCTTATGGACTTGTGTGAAACCTTTGTGGGTCCCACACCATACAAGATTCAGACCCAAAGTGTCCATGCAACACTTAGGAACATGAACCACTGGATAAAATGGGTATGGGCCTAAGGCCCATTACTGATGTGATTAGTTGAGTGATCTGTCATGTGACTTGGGTTAAAGATGGGCATTGATTTGGTTATGGAGCACCTATCCTCTTAAGAAGATCATGCTTATCAATTAAAAATCGAGTCCTAATCCAAATTTGATTTGGATCATTTCCTAAGTAGATTAGGAGAGTTCTCTATATAAAGGAGAAAGAGGGGAGAGTCCAATTAAGTTAATTTTCTCTACTCTCTTGTTCTCTCCTCTTTTCCATTGTCTCCTAGAAACCCTAGCATGACCTACCCATTGTAAGAACTGATTTTTATCAATTTTCCACTTTGATTTTGTAAGAAAAACATTAAGGAAATCAGTCTCACAAATTCCATTCGATCCAAGCAAGTTGAATAGTAGTTTTGTTGAAATGATGTTGTTGAATCGGCTTCTCTTGTACACTACGCCATCTACAGTGTAAGTTGGTTTGTATAACTGATATTAGGTGTGAACTACCTCTCTAGGAGCTGCAATTTGTAGCATGTATAAGGTATGATCAGTTTAATTTAGATTTCAAATCTAGTATGGTTCAGTGCAAGATTGATTTAGAAATTTCATATTTCAAAATCACTGGGAAACCAGTTCCCAGGTTGGGTTAGAAAAATTTTTAAGCCCTTTAATTGGACAAATTTTAGAACTCTCTCCCTTCCTTTGTCTATAAATACTGATCCAACTCGAGCTTAAGATAACTGATGGAGGGGAGGATCTAGGGTGAGCTGGAGGAGGAAAGAAAGAGTAGAAACCTCAAAAGCGTTCCCCAACCTCTGTAGAACTCTCATTCCCAACTCAAACTCTATAAACTCCAAATCTATCCACTATGTTTTAGATTTGAAATTTATACAAAATCTTTAACCATTGAATCATTTCAAACCTCTATTGGACCCATTCAACTACTCTTTTGATTAGTTTGATTGTTAGAATACCACTGACAAGGTTACATACGAGAGGTAAGCCTCTCACCACATTTATAGCTCGAGTTTGTTTTTTTGGGTTGCTTGAAAGTTCTGAGACCTCAGAAAACCATTGTTCTCAACTTCTTCTAGGCTGATAATAGAGGCAGAGAGGTGAGAGTATTCCCAATCCTTTCAATCCAAAATTTCTCAGTTAGGTGCATTTCCTGGTGAAGAACGGAGTCATTATCAAAACAAGTAAATCGATTTTCAAATTTGAAAATGAGGGCCCATTTCCTCTGAACAATGGGTGACAACTCCATTTCTTTGAGCCGACCATGAGTTTTCCGGAACCCACATTAATAGATATAGAATATCATCAAATGATATCTCTAAAGGCCTTCTATCATTAGCATGAAAATGGGCTGAATTGATGGGTAGAGATGCACCACAAAATTGGGCTATCCATTTCACTGAGATAGTTGGAGTGCTTCATTAGAAGATAAGGGCGTCATAGACTAGTGGGAGGGGCCTATCCTAAAATGGAAGGCTCTCTCACAGTACCTTGGGGCTCCCAATATGACGGGTCAATACTTACTAATTAGAAAAGTTCAATGTAAAATGGCTATGAACCTTGTCTAATGCAGACCGAAGGGGAAGCTCATGAGAGATTGGTGGATTCATGATCCTTCACAGAAAGTGATAGGATTATGCAATTGAAAACTTGGCCTCATGCACCTATCCCACATTTCCAGAGGCATGAATATTGTCTCCATCCCTGAGATTGAGGGAAATTTCAGAGATAAACAAATGGAAATGGAATATAGATAAAAGCCCTTTCTATGGTACATAACATAAAACAATAATTAGGTTGTGGACTAATTACTCGTGCAATTTGTCAAAAAATGGCAGATAAACCATTCACTAAACTATTAGATGACAACAAACTCAAAAGACCCAACTATACGGACTGGATTCACAACCTTAACTTAATGCTCACGTTCGAGAAATTGCCAATAACTCTCTTGCCCGATGTTACATCATCACCTCACTAGACAACTCTATCCAGAGATAATTTTATAAAATAACTGCATGCATAAATATTTTGGATATCTTGAAGGCCATGTATGAGGAGCAGAATTGTTCTACACAACAAAAGTACCTCAAATTGTTGATGACCATTAGGAGAGCTGAGAACCCACCGGTTCATGACTATGTCATGAGGATGATAGGATTTATGAATGAACTTGAGGCTCTTGGCTCCAAAATTCATGATGACACAAAAACCGATGCCATCTTGAACGCTCTACCCACGTCTTTTAATTAGTTTGTCCTTAACTATAACATGAACGAGTTAAAAACTAGCTTGTAGGATAGGAGCTAAACACTATTGCAAAGGGTTGAAGAATTGATTAGAAAGGATAAGACAGTAGCCATGCTTGTTGAAGGAAGCAAATATGCCAAGAATAAATGAAAGGGCAAGAAGATGCCCTAGAGGAAGGGCAACAAATCAAAGAAGGGAAGAAAGACAAGTTATTGGATGAATGTCACTTCTACAAGCAAACCGAGCATTAGAAGAAGAATTGTCCTCAATATTTAGATTCCCTTGGGAAGAAGAAGGAAGGTAATATCAAAACTCAGGTCATAAAGACCAATATGTTGGTCACTTCTGTCTCTTGGTGTATTGACTCTATGGCTTCTACTCATGCATATAACACTTTATAGGGGTTCAAGGAAAGTAGACGACTAAGTAATTATGAGGTTGTACTCTACATGGGTACATCTACAACTATTGCAATTGCTTCTATAGGATCAGTAGAACTAGTTTTTAAAGAAGGGATAATTACTTTAAAAGATTGTCTTTATGTTTCGTAACATAGGAGAAGTTTTATTTAAGTTTCTAAGTTATGTAAGGATGATTATTTTATTTTATTCAATAATAAGATTACAATTAAATTGAACAACAAATTCCTTTCTTATGGAGAAGTTGACAATGGTTTTTATGTAGTCCACCCTTCTATAGAAACAAATGAATACGAGAAGCGATTAATCCCACATGCCTATGGCATTACCGACTTGGCCATATAAACAAAACAAAGAATGAATCAAAAGATTGGTGAAGGATGGTCCTCTAGATTTTCTAAAAATAGAACATCTACCAACTTGTGAACCTTGCCTCCAAGGCAAGATGACAAAGAGGCCATTTACAAGTAAGCTTGAAAGAAGTACAAGCACACTTGACTATATACATACAAATGTATGTAGTCTCATGAATGTTAGGACATGGAACCAATACTCTTACTTTGTAACATTCACTGATGATTATTCTTAGTATGGTTACATGCACCAATGAATTTGAAGCCCTTGTTCATGAAGGCAGGGACATACTCGTCTCAATCTACCTAAAATTCCTCTGAGGCTGAGCACTCTTTGATAGCTTTAGCCTTTGCCACTCTCAACTCCTTGTGAAGCTTCGTCCTTCGCTTTGACATCTCGGTTTCTTCTTCTCCAGGTCACGAATGAGCACATCCATACTCTTCTTAACATCACCCAACTTCTTTGATAACTTGGCTTCTAGGTCGCAGGTCAAATATTTTTTCCTTCAGGTCACGGGTCACCGGTTTGACTGTATGTCGAATGGGTTAGACCATGCCATGTCAACAATACATAAATTTATACATAAATACATACATACATACATATATATACCGGATCAAATGGGTCAACGATTTTTTACTACCCATTGGGTTTTACTAAAATCGGACCTGGAATCTTGATTGGGTCCAATTAATGAGGGATGATTCATACCTCCAGTCATGTCCCACCACATGGTAGTCCACAAGGCAATTGATGAGCCCTTCACCCTCGGAAGGTATGTTCACATTATAAACACATGCTCTTGCTTTGATTCCCTCATTGATTTCTACCACCTTGGGGAGCTCGATACTAATTTGATCATTAGAGTTCCTTGCCTAAGAAATCCCCTGGGCCCTCTAACATCATCTTTCTTGCAAATTCAGCTTCCAACTACACTCATCGAACTCTGAGCTATCGTTGACAACAAGGATCCAATAAATTTGACCTACATCATATTTCATATTTAGGGTTACAACCCACCCATATAACCTTCTACTCCAATAAGACCTTTTGTTTTTACTCTTTCCCTATTTCCATTGCATTTCCATACAAGTAAAAAAAATACATACGAGCAAAGTGAAACTGAAACAAAAAAAATACATATGAGTAAAAAAAATTATATTTTAACTTTTAAAATAATTAATATTTATTTATATTTTATATACTACATTTAATATTTTTTATCATATGAAAATAACAATAATTAATTTTAGCTAAATTAATAGTCCAACCTCTAATAAATAAGAACGACTTAATTTCCAATAATTATTGAAAATTTATAGAACAAATAACTAATAAAAATACAACAAAAAATAATTACGAAAATACAATAAATACTAAAAATATATTAAATTAATCGATAAATAGTGTACTTTCCAATAATAGTTTAATCTCTAATAAATAAAAATCAATAAATTATAACGAAAATACATATATTTATAAATAAAATACAATAAATCCAATATGTACAATAAATTAAATTTTAGAAAGTTAAATAACAATAGTTTAATCTCCAATAGTTATCAAAAATTTATTGTTAAATAAAAAAACCAAAATACATTTGTACATAATTAGTGAAAACATATTTCTCACAAAAGAACAATAAATAGCCACTAAAAATACAATAAATATGAGTTTTAGTACATAAAAATATATAATAGGTAAAGATAAAGATTTTAAAACTATTATTAATAAAAATCATTTCTCTGAAAATTATTTTCTTGAACTATTAATTGATATTAGTGAATTTATGTTTTTATTATTAGTACAATAATTTTAATTGTTTTTCTATTTTTAATATCTATTAAAATTATTTTTTGAAGTCATTTCATATTTTTATGTTTAGAAGTTTCAATTTTAATTTATTTTTCATTATTTCAATAATATTAACAGGATTTTAAATAATTCATATTTATATTCTTATTATCAAATATTACCAAATCTATTATAATTATTTTTGTGCTTTTAATATTTTTTAAAGGTAATACTTTACTTTATTTCCTTACTTGATCTATCTTTGTTATTTAAATAAATTTTAAAAATGATTTAGTTATTAAATTTTTAAATATTTAAAACATTTAAAATTTAGTTACTTAAAATCTTATTTCTTCATTTAAAATAATTTCATTCTTTAAGTTTTAAAATTATTAATTATTTATTAAATTGAATATTCCAAAAATTATAATTTATACTGTTATTACATATTTTCGTTATTAATTATGTAAAATATAAAACTATTATTAATTCAAATATGATGATATCTATTTTAATTACTTTTAAAATTTTAAGAAAATTTTACATTTATTAATTAATTTCGTTATTTTAAATATTTAAAATTTATTTATGTTAAATATTTTGTTATTTAAATATTTTGTTATTTATATTTTAGAGTTATTACATAATATTAAATATTTTATTATATAATTATTTATCTATTTTTTATATTTTGTTCTTTAAAATATTTAGTTTTTGAAATATTTAAATATTATATTAAATTTCAAAATTTTCAATTTTTTTATTTAAATAATTTTTATTGAAATTTCTAAAAATTTTATGTAGTTATTAAAATTGAATAATACATAAAATTATACATTATAATTTTATTACATAATTTATATATATATATCTATTAAATGGATAGGGGCGGTCTCCCCTTTCGCCAAATGGCAGCACTTTAATATATATATATATATATGTATATATGTGCCACCGGTTTCGAGTTGACGGTTTGAACGAATGACCCATTCTGACAACAAAAATTACAAGCAAAAAGTTATGCAACCATTCAAGCCTCTAGTTTTTGGGTCGACGGTTCAACCCGTATGGCGTTGATAGGGTGAGCATTATTCGGTTAAAACCAAAAAACCGAACCGAAAATTTCGATTTCAGTTTTTTTGGTTTTTGGTTATTTCGGTTTTCATGTTTAGAAATTTTTGGTTAACCAAAAAAACCAAATTAACCAAACCTTATTATCTATAATATATATATATTAACATATAATACATATAAAATATGTATAAAATATATTATATTGTATTATATTATGTATTAAAATATATAATTTATTATATACATTATATAATATCTTTTTTTAATATATAATGTATATTCAAATATATATTATATATTAAAATATACACTATAATATACATTAAAAAATATAGTATTGAAATCCTGTTTTAACCAAAATAATAAAAAACCGAACCAAAAATTTTGGTTTTGGTTATTTTGGTTTTTCAATATTTCAGGTTTGGTTTGGTTTTTCATTTAAAAATTTAATTTTAAAAATTTCGGTTTATTCCGTTCGATTTTTAACCGGATAAGCCATTTTCTCACCACAACTACAATGTGTCACAAATCATGCTCGTGTTTAAAGTGTTTTGACTTTATTTTTATAATGTTTTCAATGTGCCACATCACTATGGTGATTCTAGAAATTTCAATTAGAGAATCACCTCTCATGAATCCCAAGACATAATCATTGTAGCAACATTTTTCGAAAAAATAAAAAGAAGAAGAAAAAGAAGAAATTCTTGCCAAACACAATTAACAACATTCCCTTTTTTTTTCTCCTGACATGGCAAACTTGTACTCATAAAATGCATCAATGCCAAACACCTACACTATGACCATCCAAGTAGACTTCTCTTGAGTTCTTTGTAACCTCTAGTTCAAAACTTCGAATCTCCTGTAACCATGTTTGCATACATTCCTTGTAACCTCTTGTCATAAATCAACAGTTTTAGAATCACGTTGGGAGAAAATCGTCATCATCGTCCTTGTTGTCTAATCCTTATTCCATCTATATAGGTCCCAAAACTAATAATGTTTTTCATTCTATCCTTTTTAATGGTATATATATATATATATATATATAAATTAATGTCTTAATATACCCATGTCCATTTGACACTATACTTAGGTTGAGATATAATACAATGCTTCCAAGAAATGATGTAGCATGATTATGATAAGACAATTTAGAATCCATGAACTAGCATTAGAGCTTGGTGAAGGTTTTAAATGTCAATTTTCAATATGACACAATCCTCCTGCTTTTTTTTTTTTTGGGTTTGTAGATGCATGCAGAGTTCAGAAAAAATATATCAAGATTACTTTGTTTATAAAATTATGTTTTCTGAAACAAAAACAAATTTTCACCCTTCAACACATAAAAAACAAAAAACACATATACAATCAAGAAAATGTTTCTATCCTATTGCTTCAAGAGGCTATCTATTTTCAAGTCAGATGGTATTGGTTTGTTTTTGGAGCCACGACAATAAGAAAAACAATTCGTGTTGGAGAATGTTCCTTTAATATAGCTATACCCGATAAATTATGTTCATTATTTATCTTTTGTATGTAATCTTAACCTTTAATTTTCGTTCTTCTCCTATAATCTATTTAATCTATTTAGGGGTGTTAAAATTCTTAATTTGAATTTGAGATTCAGCATAATTGAATCAAATTCTGATATGATTTTACTTGATTCAATAAATATTTGAATTCCACTAATTACATAACTCATATATAATATATAAGCTATTTAGATATTTTAATTAATTCATATATACATATAATGTTTAGGATACATCTTTTAAATAATTTATATATTTACATGCTTAACATAAATAAAATATGAATTAAAACTTAAAATAATTAATCGTCAAATTTGAAACAAATTGAAAATTTGAATATTTAGTTGAATTCAAATGGATATTTTTAGTTGAAAAATTCAAATTTGAATATGATTTTACTTGAAAAATTAAATATTTTTAGTTGAATTCAAATTTGAAACAAATTGAAAAATTGAATAATTAATCGTCAAATTTGATTCTAATCCATTTACACCCCTGAATCTACTCTTCATTTGCAAATTTCCTACATTGTCCAAAGAAAATTTCTCCAATAAAATGGATATTTTTAGGTATTTTAGTAAATATAACTAAAATAATATGATGGTCATTTTTCAACATTCCATTATAGGTTGTAGGCTTGTAGCCAGCTTATTCTCATGCATATCATTATCTTAAGAATCTTTACCCAAACAGGACCAGTGGCGTTCTAGACGAATTCAAATCAGCCTCCCACAAGAGTGCCCCTCACAATGTCCCACAGCACATCCCCACCGTGTATTAGGAATAATGTTTTAATTTTTGGTGATTTAATTATGATTCATTGTATTTTTCAGTAACTATCAATAATTACAATAATTACAATAATTACAATAATTATCAGTAATTATCAGTAATTTTCAATTTACGATAATTGCAATAATTATCAATGAAATAAACAAACCTATCACACACACACACACACACACACACACACAGATTTAGACTAAAGCTAGCAAAACGTCAACATGAACCCACTTGGGCCAAACCTGAAAAAAGCATATAGGGCCCTAAATAATGATCTCACTTGAACAAAAAGAAAAAAAAATGAAAAAAAAATGATTGAGGTCGGGTCACCACAAGTTCAAACCAATGTTTTAAAATCCATGTTTAAACCAAACAATTAAACCTATATATTAGACCTAGCAAAAAGTCAACGTAATTAACCCGTGAACCCACTGGGCTAGACCCGAAAATAGGCATATTAGGGCCCTATATGATGACCTCACTTAAAAAATTGTTCACTTGGTCAAAGATCCAACCAACCCGAGTGATTGAACCGTTGACCCATCAAACTTGTGGTCAACCTAAACTGAATATATAGGTTAGAGTTTTAGCCTTTTCTCGACCCACCCAATTTGTAACTTGAATCAACACAAAATTGAATTCAAATAAATGCACACACACACACACACACACACACACACATATATATATATAAATTCCAAGCAAAAAACAAAAGTTATAAAAAAAAACACAAAAAGTTGTTAGTAAATAACAAAAAATATAGACAAATGTATAATTTGTAGAAAATAGAAATTATAAAAAATAATAAAAACATTCTAAATATAGAAAACATTGAAAAATGAAAAAAGCAAAAGTTACAAGAAAACATAAAAAATGGAAAAATATAAAATTGTAGAAAAAACAAAGAATTTGTAGAAAAACAAAAAAAAGATAAATAACAAAAAAATATAGGAAAATCTAAAATTTGCAAAGAATAAATAAAATGTAGGAAATGTAGGAAAGTTACAAAAAGTGTAGAAATTTTCAAGAAATGTAGGAAATTTTTCAAAAGATATCTCTTTGATTCTAGAGTTTCTAAAGAGAAATTGAACAAACCTTAGGAAGAATCCTTGAAATCCTACAAACTCTACCCTCTCTTCCTTCACTAACTGATGGGGCTAGGGAAATTGAAATTACCCTGGTGGATCTATGTTTGTGAACCCAAATCAGTTTTTGTCATTGTCTTCTATAGAAGAAGACGATGAACAAAGATTTGGGTTTGGATGAGAATAAAAATTATCATATTTTTATCCCCAAATGTTCAGTTTTTATACTTAATTAGTACTTAATTGGACTTATTACTTTTGTATTTGGATTCAGGGCAAGGAATAAGGTGACAGGAGGGAAACAAGGCTAATTGGATGATTTTGCACAATTTCGGCACCGTTCAGTAATCTGGGAATAATTCTCACATCCGGATCCCGATTTGGATGATTCAAGATGCACCAGAACGATAAGGGAGAACTCCACAACTTTCATGTTTTGAGTTTTGACAGATTCGGTTTGCATCAAGTTCAAAATCGGGCCCTAAATCGAAGCAAATTCATAGTAATGCCTAGTTCACAGCTGAAGCCCAATTCGCATAAAAGCCTTGTAGCAACCCAATTTATTAAAGAAGCCCAACTCAAATTCGAGAATAAAGAGTCCTATCAGATTTAAATTTCAATTGTAATTCTAGAAAGATAAAAGATTGAGATTACTAGATAGGATTAGATCTAATTAGGACTTTCTATTTTTAAGAAAGAACTCCTAAGAGGAGTTGGACACAGACCCTCCTCCTAAAGCTATATAAAAGGGGGGGGGGGACTAGATTTTGGCATCAAGCATTCAAGCTCTCTCTCTGAAGCAATCAAGAAGACAATCAAGAAAGCTTCAAGAAGGAGATCAGCAAGGCAAGAAGGCTTCAAGAAGGAGGTGGCAATAAGGAGAAGACAAGATCTCAGCATCAAGGGCGACATCATGAGTTCTTTCTTACCCCTTGTTTGTTTTATTTTCTTTATCATGAATTAATTCATCTGTAGCTAGGGCTGTGGGAAGCCTAACCACGACAATGAATTGATTTTTATTCTGATTTATCCAAGATTGTTATTTTCATATTGTCTACGAGTTATTATGCATAATGCGATTAAGAGCTTAGCCACCTCTTAATTGATTTGGTTTATGTGAATGAATCGAGAGAGGAATTCACATAATCAACTGAATAATTCATAGTGTGAATTGAATGGTATATAGACATATATATACATGATTCATCTGATGATATAAGTTTTTCATAGAACTTAATGCATTTCTATCACGAGAACTCTAATCGAGAGATCGAAGAGTTACTTGATAGAGGTAGATTTGATATATCCTGAGAGGGAATATTAAATAATTTTGGAAAAAACTTCAGCTTATGAAAATAATAAATTATCTTGGTTAATCTAATAAATTGATATCCATTGGAATGGTTAGGTGGACCAACAGTCCTAGCGCTTCTAATTAGATCGTTACAAGTTTTGTTATTAATTGCTTTTATTTTTATTCTTAATTTTCAGTAGTTCTTAGATCTGAAATTCGATTGTCTAAATAATTAAGGAAGGCTATGGTTCTAATACTTATTTTGTTAAATCCTTGTGGGAACGATATCTTTATACTACTTGATAACTAGTGCACTTGCTAGGGTTATATAATTATAGCTATCAAGTTTTTGGTGCTGTTGCCAGGGATTTAATCATAAAATAATATTAGAACTTGTTAACGTTGGTTAATTTGGATTTTTATTTTTTTTCTTTTATCATTATTTATTTGAATTCTTGCTTAGTGTATGACACGCACTAGAGGAGAAGAACTAGTAGAATTTGATCCTGAGATAGAGAGAACCCTTCGCATATTGCAAAGAGCCAACAAAAGTAAAGAAAGAGGGGAGGTTGAAGGAGGTGAACCAGAAGAAGAAATTGAGGAAGAAATGGAAGCAAATCGAACCCTTTTGGACTATGTTTGTTCAACAATGGATGGGGCTACTTCTAGCATTTGCAAGCCAACAATCCAAGCCAATAATTTCGAGATCAAGCCTGCGATTATCCAAATGATCCAAACGAGTATTCAGTTTAGTGGGTTTCCAAGTGATGATCCTAATGCACATATTGTTAATTTCCTAGAAATATGCGATACATTTAAACATAATGGAGTTAGCGAGCGATGATGCTATTAGGCTTAGGCTTTTTCCATTCTCATTACGTGATAGAGCTAAGGATTGGCTTAACTCACTCCTTGTAGGAAGCATCACCACTTGGAATGACTCTTCCGATGATAATATCAGAAATGATTATGTCATCATTGGAAGATGTTCCTAATACACAATGGAAATGTGCTATGGGACGTTGTGAGGGGCTGATTTGATCTCGTTTTAGACGGATCTACACCCTTGTCTCTCTTGAATTTCAAAACACGGAAGTTTCTAGATTTTACATTGCCACATGGACATTGGAGAGGAAATCAATGAGAGATCAAATCAGCCCCCCACAAGATTGCCCTCATAACGTCCTACAGCACATCCCCGCTGTGTATTGTAAATATTTCCCGATAATAATATTAGAAAAAATGATGATGTCATCATTGGAAGATGTTTCAAATACACGACGGAGATGTGATGTTTCAAATACACCATTGGGAATAAAGATTCACGTCAAAGATTGAGTAGGGAAAGTATGACAATTTGCTTTGAATATATGACTTGTTTATAGAAGGCTTGAATTTGTGGTCGAGTTGTCCTACACGACTATGCTACTCCCACCACGCACTATGACGATGTGGCCTGTTTAGTCCATCCAAAGGATCAACTGATCAAGGAGGTTGCATGTATAATTATATATTCATCCTCTAGGTCAACCATGACTCAAGTAAAAAGAGTCTCAGGATTGGTGGAGGCGGCTGAGTTGATAGCTGTTTACAAATCTCTCTCCAAGGCTAAGGAAGAAGGTTGGAATCAGGAGTTGGAATATATTCTTCAGACAGGGTGCCTTACAATGATCTCACAGGCATCTCTCGTAACTAATAATACATAAGTATGGGAAATATTTTCAATGCATGGGAAGATGTACTTGTGAAGTTGGTGTGAGGCACCATGTTTGAGGAGCAGATTCAGTCTCTGGAACTAGATGGTGTGTTGTTCACTTTCCTCACTGGCAATTAGGAGTATCAATGCGTCAGAGATCTCCCTTCCTTGGCAGACTTGTAACCTTCTATTTGATATTCTGAACTTAAGGCTCAGTTTGGAAAGAGTAAAAATGCAAATATGTACAGTGTAGATACATACAAAATAATACAAAATATAAGGTTTTACACTCTACATATTTGCATTTGTAATCCTTCCAAACTCAACCTAAAGCTCAACTTTAGTTTTACAAAGTTTGTATATATTAACAGAACTCTGAACAATCCTGCGTATGCCAGCGCAGTAGAACTCTATCAACTTCATTTTGGTTCGACCACCAGCCTGCCTACCTAGCTGCCGGAGTATGTAGATTTTGGGCCTATGGACTTATAATATAGTCCTTTTGTTTTAAAAAATAATAAAAAATAGTCCAATTGGATTAATGATAGGTTTGAGGTGGTTCGAGGTCTTGACTTTATTTTGTTAAAACATTCTTATATTTTAAATTTAAGATTAATTTAAGGGTACAATTCGGGTTGGCCTGAGTTAATATTTTACATCATTAATCCGTTCAAAGAAAAAAACCTAACCCAAATCCACCCAAGTTGCACCATTAATGAAGGTACCGGTACAAGGATAAAGTTATGATGTTTTAAGAATATACTAGAAGTGACTCGTGATGCATGTATGATTTTAAAAGAATGCCCTATATTTTTTTTTTATTTTAAAAATTAAAAAACAAACAAAATTTAAAAGGTGTTGAGAAGCAATATGAGGAGTCTGACATGGACAACTATATTTTCCCTGAAATGATATAGAGTTGTAGGATCAACTACAAACAACGGCGTGTAAAATGGGATGCATAACCAATTAAGAGTTAATACTCTATATCCTTCTCACCTTCTATACACATGGGGACACACATTTTGTGTATAGAACACCAGTTTGTTCACTCTTGATTGGTTATGAAGTGCATTTTTACATGATTTTGTTTTCAACATGTCTTTTCTTCTTTTGTTGGGTTCAACATATTAGATACATGTATCAATCTATGCATAATTATATGCATACATCAATATCTATTATACATACTAAGGCGGAAAGGGCCTTTGCCAAGACCACGTGGCCTTTTCTTCCCGTAGGATAAGGTATCCGTACGTGAATTTTTTCTTCTTGTGCAAAAATCTCTTCCAACAGGATAAGGTATTCGCTCGTGAAATATTTCTTCATGTGAAATCTTTTCCTGGTGAGTTGTCTTCTCTGACTCTCGTCCATGGCTACCTCCTCCGCCATTCTCGTGCGAACAACATCCAAACAAAACAACTCTGCCCCATCCCACCAATGCAGGCATCTTTTCTTCGCCGGAAGTCACTGATACACTGTTCGTCTTCTTCCTCAATAGAACACAGAGCAATGGCACCAAAGTCATTCTCACCTCTGGTTCTACTCCATTTTTTTCTTTTTTTGTCCTTTCCATTATTTTTTTTTCTATTATAATATATTATAATTAGTTTTTTGTTTTTAATAAATGTTTTAAAGTTATTACATAATTTCTCTATAATATTTAAATAATTCTTAAAATTTTTTAGATAGATATAAATGAGAAATTGGAGGAGAGGATAAATAGGAATTTGAGATAATTTAGGAGAGAATAATGGGTGTGTGTTAGAAAAGTGGATGAGGGAATTAAGGGGAATTGGAGTGGAGACCGAATTTTATCCTTACATAGCACACCTCACACTAGTCTCATAGGCACATCCCTCCATGTATTGGGAACATCTCCTATACTTATGTCTTATTATTCATGGGAGATGTTCCCGGTACAAGGGGGTGCCTGTGAGGTGTGTTGTGTGAGGAGTAAATCCCAATTCATTGGAGTGGGATCTAGTAAAAGAGATAGTGGTGCCATGGGGCTAGATATAAGAAAAGAAACTCTCTTTCTTTATATTCATTGGTTGTTTGTAAAAATGACATAGAATAGAATAAAACCAAAAAAAAGAAAAAAAGAAAAAAAAATTTCTTGTTTCTGTATACACTAGTTAGGACCCATGCGATGCACGAGCTTTGTCAAGAAAAATCCAAATATTATTTTGGGTTATATCCAAAGAATTCAACCATGCACAATCAAGTTTATTAGAAATCAACTACTCCCGTTGGAGTAGCACTAGACTAAAATGGTGAAATCATGGCCTTCAACCCATTACTGTGGCTCCACCTTACGTCAGTATTTCATCCACCTCAAGGTGGGGACATATCAATACATTGATTGTTGTGATTCACGGTATTAGCCCAGGACTACTCCTTTTGGAGTAGCTTATTTTGAGCCCTAATGAGGGTTAGGAATGGCAACGCGGTAGGGAAAGCCACACGAAAATCCCTATCTCCACGGGGATTGTTATCCTTATAGGGATCTCCACTCCCTATGATTTTTTGTGATGTCAAATTCATTTTGCTTTTGTTTTTATTTTATTTAAAAAATAAAATAAAATACTTACAATTTACGATCCTATTAAAATAGATCTAAATATATTATAAAAATAATTTTCAATAAGAATTACTATTTTATTGAATTTTCAGTAATTACTGATAATTTTCTATGAATTTTCAATATATTAAAAATTTTCTAATACATCAATTTCCAGTAATTTAATATGAGAATTTCCTGTTAAATAACAGTGTTAATTAACAACAATTTTCATTTAAAAAACTCCAATGAGAATTAATGTTTTAATTCTTGGTGATTTAATTATGATTCATTGTATTTTTCAGTAACTATCAATAATTACAATAATTACAATAATTATCAGTAATTTTCAATTTACGATAATTGCAATAATTATCAATGAAATAAACAAACCTATCACACACACACAGATTTAGATTAAAGCTAGCAAAACGTCAACATGAACCCACTTGGGCCAAACCTGAAAAAAGCATATAGGCCCTAAATAATGATCTCACTTGAACAAAAAGAAAAAAAAAATGAAAAAAAAATGATTGAGGTCGGGTCACCACAAGTTCAAACCAATGTTTTAAAATCCATGTTTAAACCAAACAATTAAACCTATATATTAGACCTAGCAAAAAGTCAACGTAATTAACCCGTGAACCCACTGGGCTAGACCCGAAAATAGGCATATTAGGGCCCTATATGATGACCTCACTTAAAAAATTGTTCACTTGGTCAAAGATCCAACCAACCCGAGTGATTGAACCCTTGACCCATCAAACTTGTGGTCAACCTAAACTGAATATATAGGTTAGAGTTTTAGCCTTTTCTCGACCCACCCGATTTGTAACTTGGATCAACACAAAATTGAATTCAAATAAATGCATAGATATATATATATATATATATATAGTGGCTGATCATTTATCAAGGCTTGATGAAAATTATGTTGAAAACATTAGTAATTCAGCATTGCATGATGAATTCCCAGATGAACAATTGTATGCGATTAGCAGAAACAATGAACCTTGGTTTGCTGATTTTGCTAATTTCTTGGCAGGAAAGGTGGTGCCACTTCACTTGACATATCAACAGAGGAAGAAATTTTCCTCTGATGTGAGGCATTATTTGTGGGATGAACCTTACCTGTACAAAATCTGCGGGGACGAAATGATAAGGAAATATATTCCTGAGGAAGAAGTGCGAAGTGTTATAAATTTCTGCCATGACAAAGAAGCAGGAGGTCACCATGGAGCATCAAGAACTGCTTAAAAAATTCTCCAAAGCGGTTTTTATTGGCCTTCGGTCTTCAAGGATGTCTACGCTTACGTAAGTTCTTGCGATCATTGTCAAAGGATAGGTAATATCTCCCAACGAAACGAGATGCCCTTGAAAAATATTCTTATTTGCAAAATATTTGATATGTGGGGCATCGATTTCATGGGGCCCTTTCCAAAATCTGTTAATAATTCATACATACTTGTGGCTGTGGATTATGTGAGCAAATGGGTGGAAGCATGTGCATATCCAACTAATGATGCTCGGGTTGTTAGTAAATTTATAAAAAAATTCATATTCACTCGCTTTGGAACACCTCGAGCTATCATAAGTGATAGGGGGAAGCATTTCTATAATAAACAATTCGAACAATTGTTAAACAATTATGGTGTTACGCATAGAATTGCAACCCCCTACCACCCTCAGACTAGCGGCCAAGTAGAAGTCTCTAATAGAGAATTAAAGCAGATTTTAGAAAAGACGGTTACCACATCTAGGAGAGATTGGTCCTTGAAATTAGACGATGCACTTTGGGCTTACCGTACTACATTCAAAACCCCAATTGGTATGTCTCCTTATCAATTAGTTTTCGGCAAGGCATGCTATCTACCCATTGAGTTGGAACATAAAGCTTACTGGGCTACCAAATTTTTGAACTTTGATTTGAGTAATGCAGGTGATAAAAGAAAACTTCAGCTCAAAGAAATAGAAGAATGGAGGAATCAAGTGTATGAGAATGCCCAGACTTGCAAAGAAAAAACCAAAACATGGCATGACTCCCGTATTGCAAGGAATGAATTTAAGGAAGGAGACAAAGTTCTGCTCTTTAATTCTCGTCTCAAGCTATTTCCTGGAAAGTTGAAGACCAGGTGGAGTGGACCCTTTGTAGTGGCTAAGGTATTCCCTCATGGAGCGCTTGAATTGCACGGTGGTAAGGGAGACACATTCAAGGTAAATGGGCAGTGTTTAAAGCATTATATCGAAGGGGAACAACCCATTCATCATGGGTCCACTCTTTCCCTACAACAACCATGAAAGAAAGAAGACAGTCAAGCTCACGACTTAAAATGAGCGCTTGTAGGAGGCAATCCATTGAGTTCAATTTTTGTTCAGTTAGTTTTATTGTTTTTAGCTATTTATGGTCATGATTTTTTTTCAATTTTTTAGGAACATGGTCATGTTTATCTGCTGATTTCGCATTTGAAGGATCTCAACAAGGCATTCAGGGAAGTTCCCTTAAATCTTTCTATCTTACGCAGAGTCATATACATTGAGGACACTGTATACCTTAAGTGTGGGGGGATTAAGGGAATTTGATAATTTTTGGTTAACTCTACTAAGCTTCGATCATCACTTTTTAACCTTTCTTTTTGAAATTTCTACTCCCTAGAAACTTATTTTTGAATAATTTCAAACTATCATGAATTATGTGCTTAGGTTGAATAGACAAGATAAGTTGCAAGCATGAATAATTGATTTTTTTTGCTACGATAGGTACCTCATTATTTTGAATGATCAATAGGCAAGATTCAATACAAATTTAACCCTTATGTGAGCTTTTGAGCCAATGAGCATCTTGCTCTAATTACTTTCCGATTGAGTGATTGTCAAACATGGTTTGATTATTCTAGAACTTGCTTTGTTAGACATATTGAGACCACATTAATGAGTTCATGGATTAGAATGAAAATGGTGGTGCTCCTGTGAAATTCGAAGAAGGATAGTGCAAGATTATAATTTCAAGGGCGAAAAAAAAATCGTGACTAGTGTGAGATGAAGCATAAAATGCACTCACACTAAAAGCGAAAGAAAAGGGTGAGATGGAGCATAAAATGCACTCACCCTAGAAGCGAAAGAAGAGGGTGAGATGGAGCATAAAATGCACTCACCCCTAGAACCCCAAGCCCCATTTCACCTTTTGATTGTTAATACACTGAACTCATACTTAGTGGTGGAGATGTAATACATAAGCAAGCTTATGGTAATAACATACCTTGTCTTGACCTGAGAGATTAATGATACCTCAAAAATAAAGAAAGGGTATTTGAATCTTGCTGCATTTTGATTGTTAAAACAATGAGTGCTTATTTTAGTCCAAAAATCATTCGGTGGAATGCTTGTTTTCCTTGATTGTTGGTTTAACTTGGGATCATGAGGAATGGTGATTTGAGATTACTCTCTGACAAGTTAAAGAGGAGAAAGAAGTGGAAAATGGAAAGACTATTAAGTCTGATCAAGGTATGCTAGAGGACAAGCATCATGTTAGAGAGAGTTTAAAAATCGGTAGGTAGTTATTTTGTTTTTGCTTGAGTTTTGTCTTACCCGAGGATGAGCAAAGTTTAAGTGTGGGGGGATTTGATGAGAATAAAAATTATCATATTTTTATCCCCAAATATTCAGTCTTTTATACTTAATTAGTACTTAATTGGACTTGTTGCTCTTGTATTTCGATTCAGGGCAAGTAATAAGGTGACAAGAGGGAAACAAGGCTAATCGGATGATTTTGCACAGTTTCGGCACCGTTTAGTAATCTGGGCATAACTATCACATCCGGACCCCGATTTGGATGATTCAAGATGCACCGGAAAGATAAAGGAGAACTCCACAACTTTCATGTTTTGGGTTTTGATATATTCGGTCTGTATCGAGTTAAAAAGCGGGCCCGAAGTCGAAGTAAATTCGTAGTAAAGCCCAGTTCACAGTTGAAGCCCAATTCGCATAAAAGCCTTGTAGCAGGCCAACTTATTAAAGAAACCCAACTCGAATTCGAGCCTACCAGATTTAAATTTCAATTGTAATTCTAGAAAGATGAAAGATTGAGATTACTAGATAGTATAGGATAGGATTAGATCTAATTAGGACTTTCTATATTTAAGAAAGAACTCCTAAGAGGAGTTGGACACAGCCCCTCCTCTTAAAGCTATATAAAGTGGGGGGGGGGGGGGGACTAGCTTTTGGCATCAAGCATTCAAGCTCTCTCTCTGAAGCAATCAAGAGGACAATCAAGAAAGCTTCAAGAAGGAGATCAACAAGGTAAAAAGGCTTCAAGAAAGAGGTGGCGGCAAGGAGAAGACAAGATCTCAGTTTCAAGGGTGACATCATGAGTTCTTTCTTATCCCTTGTTTGTTTTATTTCCTTTATCATGAATTAATTCATCTGTAGCTAGGGCTGTGGGAAGCCTAACCACGACAATGAATTGATTTTTATTCTGATTTATCCAAGATTGTTATTTTCATATTGTTTATGAGTTATTATGCATAATGTGATTAAGAGCTTGGCCACCTCTTAATTGATTTGGTTTATGCGAATGAATCGAGAGAGGAATTCACATAATCGACTGAATAATTCATAGTGTGAATTGAATGGTATATAGACATATATATACATGATTCATCTGATGATATAAGTTTTTCATAAAACTTAATGCATTTCTATCACGAGAACTCTAGTCGAGAGATCGAAGGGTTACTTGATAAAGGTAGATTTGATATTATCCTGAGAGGGAATATTAAATAATTTTGGAAAAACTTCAGCTTATGAAAATAATAAATTATCTTGGTTAATCTAATAAATTGATATCCATTGGAATGGTTAGGTGGACCAACAGTCCTAGCGCTTCTAATTAGATCGTTACAAGTTTTGTTATTAATTGATTTTATTTTTATTCTTAATTTTTAGTAGTTCTTAGATCTAAAATTCGGTTGTCCAAATAATTAAGGAAGGCTATAGTTCTAATACTTATTTTGTTAAATCCTCGTGGGAATGATATCTTTATACTACTTGATAACTAGTGCAATTTCTAGGGTTATATAATTATAGCTATTAGGTTTTGATGTTGTTCGGTCTGAGGTGTCCCGAATCGAGGTCGCAGTCAGATAATCTTGCCAACTGGACGAGGCCGAGGTGGAAGGACGAAGTTGCATAGCAAAAATTGAAACAAAAAAAAATTGTTAGTGAGAAGAATGGGTGATGGG
This sequence comes from Nelumbo nucifera, assembly GCF_055504915.1. Classification (NCBI taxonomy): domain Eukaryota; kingdom Viridiplantae; phylum Streptophyta; class Magnoliopsida; order Proteales; family Nelumbonaceae; genus Nelumbo; species Nelumbo nucifera. Next base: position 42,574,752 of record NC_142655.1, read on the forward strand.
GCCGAAGAATCACAAGTCCCTTACCTACTTATAAACAAAGATCCGTCTCCGATTCGGATGAGGCTTCCAGGGTTGTCGGGATGAGGTTATCCATCGAGGTCTTTGGGATAAAACCTAATCCCCGGTGGAGCTGTCCTCCTTATCTGTACGATGGTCTTCTATCTTGGTCGCGCTTATCCATCCTATGTGGTGCCAACGTGGACGAAGAGATAACACAGCCGCAGAGGGTGACACGTGGCACCCGAGGTCAGCTCAACCATAACCCAAACACCACTCCCCCAATTCTAAAGTCGAGGAGTGTAGTGCTCGGCCGCAGTATGGCGTGGAAGAGCTCTTTGGTTCTCACCTGAGGAACTTGAACTTGAAGTTTGGTTGAGTGCGCTATTTGGGGTGAAGGACTCGGGGTTGAACCGGTTTTCTAGGTGAACCGGCCAGCTCAATGCTTGTACCATTCTCGAGATAGGTTGGCTGGAGCGTCATTTCGTTTCCCCGGGGCTACAGGCGTGCAAAGGACCATGGCGTCTTTTCATCTTCCCGAGCTGTTAGTGGGCGGCGTTTGATCTACACCGTTGATCTGGATTGTTGGGAGCCCTATAAAAGGGGGTGAAGAGCATTCTCACTTTGTCATTTGCGAAGGAAGTACTTGTAAAGCTCGACGAGAGGTAGTCTTCGGCTTGGTGTTGCTTTAGTTCCGCGGTCTAGATTTTCGTAGAATCCAGTAAGATGCCTTCTTTTCCCACTGAATCTTCTCATTCCTCTTCCTCTTCCTCTTCCTCTTCCTCTTCTAGTAGTGTGTTCGAGCTGGGGTCTCTCGTCGAGGTTGCCGCGCCCGTTGTCTGTGAGGTCGATGGCCAGGGGCCATCACTGAGGAGTTTGAGGCTTTCTACTCTAAGAGAGCCACTGATTGGGAAGCCGAGGCTGACTATCAACTGAGGAGGAGGTCGCCCTTCCTCCATGAGCTGGTAGATACTTTAGTGGTGTGTTTCTGTGTAATACCCTTAAACTGGAAACTTAATGAGACTCGTGTTAGTTTAGAATGTTCACAGCTGTTGGATAAATCTGGGGAGATTTATCCTGTTAAGACTGACACTGGTGTGCTGCCAAGTGTTGGGGTGGCCTGTCTCAACTGCTAGGGTGAGACCCGAGGTACATGCAGTGTGGGTTTACTTGAAACCCTGAATCGGACCAGATTTCTAGTATTGCCCTGGACCCTGGTGATTACTGGGCAAAACTGGAAAGTTACACCTGACCCCTGGACTCGATTATAATACTGCACTAGGTGTCGGATTGGGCTATCTTTGATATGCCAATTAGTGAGATCCTTAGCGGGGGTCAAAACGTGGGCATGTTGGGACAATCCGAGAATTCATCTGAGTGGGTGATCATAGTGACAGGATCAGCCCCTTTGTCAGACAAAGGTAATGATCGGGGAAGCACTCTCTCTGATGGAAACCAAGACTACCGGCAGCCGATTTCAATCATTGAAATTTGTTTTACAAAATATATTTTATATACGGATATAAATATATATAAAGGTTTCAAATTGTTTGCAAAAGGTTTTAATTCCCGGGATCCATGTGAGTAGAGAGTGCAACACTGTTCCTTGCAGCTGAGGGAGAGGTCCTTTCTTGTCAGGCAGTGTTTGATCATTATGGGCTGAGAGGTTAAGTGTAAGGCTATTGAGGGTAATACCTGATGGGCTAATCTTGCATCTGCCCACAGTCCCTGGGTGTTACAAGGTGGCTTGGCCCAGGGACCACTTAGTGTAAGTGTTAGGCCCATAGAGTCCATGTGATGGGCTCAAGGGGTTCACTGGGCTTGTTGATTAAGAAGGATGAGCCCATTGCTATGCTTGTTGAAGCAGGCAAATCGGGCAAGAAGAGGAGGGCAAAGAGAAAGCCCCAGAAGAAGGTTACCAAACCCAAGAAGCATAGGAAAGACAAGGCATCAGATGCCTGTCACTATTGCAAGCAGACCAGCCACTAAATCCAAGAAGCAGAAGAAGGACAGAGCATCAGATGCTTGTCACTTCTGCAAACAGACCGACCACTAGAAGAGGAACTGTCCTCAATACCTGGAATCCAAGAAAGGTAATTTTGAATCTTGTGTCATAGAAACCAATTTGTTGGTTGCTTCTGCGTCCTGGTGTATTGATTTCGGGGCTTCAACTCATGCGTGTAACTCACTGCAGGGGTTCAAGGTAAGCAGAAGGCTGAGTGAAGAAGAAGTAACGCTTTACTTAGGGACTTCTGCAAGTGTTACAGCTGCGGCCATAGAAACCATAGAGTTAATTTTTAGAGAAGGAATAATTGTACTTAAAGATTATCTTTATGTATAGAATTTAAGAAGAAATTTGATTTCTGTCTCAAAACTGTGCGGATGGTCATTCTGTCTTCTTTAGTAATGCGATTACTATTAAAAGAAATAACAGATTCATCGCATACGGGAAATTGGAGAATGGTCTCTATGTTCTACATCCTTCTCTAGAAACTAATATTGCCGAAACTACGTCAGCTGATATCCCCAAGAAAAGAATCCGTGATTCATTTAATCCCACGTGCCTATGGCATTACCGACTTGGCCATATCGGTGTTGACCATATCACAAGGCTAGTAAAGGATGGTCCTTTGGATTTTCTAACTGTAGAAGATCTTCCCACTTGTGAGCCTTGCCTTCAGGGTAAAATGACGAAATGGCCATTTAACGGTAAGCCTAAAAGATGTACAGGCATGCTTGACCTTATACATAGTGATGTATGTGGTCCCTTGAGTGTTAGGACTCATAACCAGCACGTGTATTTCATTACATTCATCGATGATTATTCTCGGAATGGTTACGTGTACCTAATGAGACACAAGTCCGAATCCTTTGAAAAGTTCAAAGAGTTCAGACAAGAGGTCGAGAAACAGTTAGGGAGAGAAATTAAGGCCCTTCGATCAAATCGAGGTGGCGAGTATCTCTCTGATGAATTCAGGACTACTTGAAGGTCAACGAGATAGTATCACAGTTAGCTCCTCCTGCTACACCATAGCTTAATAGTGTTTCAGAGATGAGGAATAGGACCTTATTGAATATGGTCTGGTCACTTCTCGTACACTCAGAGTTACCAATATCCTTTTGGGTATACACATTAGAGACTACGATATATGTGCTAAATCGGGTTCCAACCAAATCGGTTCCGAATACTCCATACGAACTTTGGACCGGAAAGAAACCAAGTGTCAGACACTTGAGGATTTGGGGTTGACCTGCACACGTTAAAAGAACGAGTGCGGACAAATTGGAATCCAAGACTAGCCATTTCCTATTTGTAGGCTACCCCAAGGGCTTTGTGGGTTACCTATTCTATGACCCAAGTGAGCAGAAAGTGTTCTGCACTCGAAATGCACAATTCTTGGAAAGTGATTATATTTTGAACAATCATCATCAGGAGGGTGTTCTTGATCAGGAAAGCTCAAGGTCAGTGGGAGGTGTCCCACAGGTTCCAAGTATTGACCAACCTAGAAGATCTACCCGGGTATCCAGGCCACCAGTCCGTTTTGGTTATGATCAGGATAGTTACTTGGACATAGATTCCCTGAAGTTGGTAGATGCCATGAGAGCTGAGATGTACTCAATGGAGACCAATGGAGTCTGGAATCTAGTAGATCTGCCCCCCGAGGTAAAAGCAATTGGTTGCAAATGGATCTATAAGAGGAAGAAGGGCCCCGATGGTAAGGTTGAGACCTACAAAACTCGTTTGGTGGTGAAAGGGTATACTCAGAAAGAGGGCATCGATTATGAGGAAACCTTTTCGCCCGTGGCCATGCTTAAATCCATTTGGATCCTGCTAGCTGTAGCAGCATACCATGATTATGAGATTTGGCAGATGGATGTCAAAACTACGTTCCTGAATGGATATCTTACTAAAGATATCTATGTGCAGCAACCGCAAGGTTTCAGAACTGCAGGTAAGGAACACATGGTATGTAAGTTAAATAGATCCATATATGGACTTAAGCCTTCTAGGAGTTGGAACATCCGGTTTGACTTTATCGTAAAAAAGTTTGACTTTGAGCAGAATTCGGATGAACCCTGTGTTTACAGGAAGTCCAGTAGGGATAAGGTTACTTTCCTGGTTCTGTATATAGACGACATTCTACCCATTGGGAATGACGTAGGAATGTTGACTACGGTGAAACTATGGCTTTCACAGCAATTCTCCATGAAAGATCTTGGAGAAGCCTCCTATATATTGGGTCTTCGATTCTATAGAGATAGATCAAAGCGGATAATAGGATTATCCCAATCTGCTTACATTGACAAAATTGTCAAGAGATACAACATGGAGAACTCCAAGAAGGGAAATGTTCCTTTCAGGCATGGAGTCACTTTCTCCAAGAAGATGTCTCCCAAGACTTCTGAGGAGATTGAGGGCATAAAAGATGTTCCCTATGCCTCAGCCGTATGGAGCATCATGTATGCCATGCTGTGCACTCGTCCTGAAATTGCTCAGGCAATGAGTGTGGTATGAAGATTCCAGGCCAACCCAGGGCAGGAGCACTGGACCGCTTTGAAAAATATACTTAAGTACCTTCGAATACATTGCCGCAAGTGAAGATGCCAAGGAAGCCGTGTGGATGAAATAGTTTATTCACGAATTGGGAGTAATTCTGTCCAGCACATCACCTATCCCGTTGTTGTGTGACAACAATGGGGCGATTGCTTAGGCTAAGGAGCCACGAGCCCACTCGAAGTCGAAGAAAATCGAGAGGAAGTGCCACATACTATGGGAGATTGTTGGTAGAGGGGACGGCTTGATTCAGAGGGTAGCATCAGCGAAGAATGTAGGAGACCCATTGACTAAGCCACTAACACAGAAAGTGTTTGAGAAACACGTGGAAAGTATGGGACTCTGGCTTATACCAGATTGGACCTAAGTGCAAGTGGGAGTTGTTAAACAGTTGTATGCCCTTAGCTCCAATCAGATTGATGTACTTATGAAATTTATTGTAAATGAATAAAGTACATATTCGATTCATGTTATAGTGGTGCGTTTCTGTCTAATACCCTTAAACTGGACACTTAATGAGACTCGTGTTAGTTTAGATTGTTCATAGCCGTTGGATCAGTCTGGGGAGATTTATCCTGCTAAGGCTGACACTGGTGTGTCGCCAAGTGTTGGGGTGGCCTGTCTCAGCTGCCAGCGTGAGACCCGATGTACAAGCAGTGTAGGTTTACTTGAAACCCTGAACCGGATCAGATTTCTAGTATTGCCCTAGACCTTGGTGATCAGTGGGCAAAACTGGAAAATTACACCTGACCCCTAGACTCGATTATGATACTGCACTAGGTGTTGGATTGGGTTGTTTTTGATATGCCAATCAGTGAGATCCTTAGCGGGGGTCAAAACGTGGGTATGTTGGGACAGTCCGAGAATTCATTTGAGTGGATGATCATAGTGACAGGATCAGCCCCTTTGTCGGACAAAGGTAATGATTGGGGATGCACTCTCTCTGATGAAAACCAAGACTGTTGGCAGTCGATTTCAATCGTTGAAAATTTTTTTGCAAAATATATTTTATATATAGATATAAATATATATATTAAGGTTTCAAATTGTTTGCAAAATTTTTTTAATTCCTGGGATCCATGTGAGTAGAGAGTGCAGCACTGTTCCTTGCAGCCGAGGGAGAGGTTCTCTCTTGTCGGGCAGTGTTTGATCATTATGGGCTGAGAGGTTCAGTGTAAGGCCATTGAGGGTAATACCTGATGGGCTAATCTTGCATCTGCCTACAGTCCCTGGGTGTTACAAGGTGGCTTGGCCCAGGGACCACTTAGTGTAAGTGTTGAGTCCATAGAGTCAATGTGATGGGCTCAAGGGGTTCACTGGGCTTTCTAGTGAATTCGGCTAGGCCTTGTCATGAAGGGTAGGCCAAACCCTTGTGGCTGATGTGTAGATCAATGCTTGGGTCCCACGCCATACAAGGATGCCCAACTAGGCAGCAGTTTGTAGGGCTAAGTGAGCACATATACTTATTGGGCCTAAAGCCCATTTCGAAGTGGGCTGATTTGATTAGTTAAAGAAGGGGGCGAATCTGAGATTAGATTAGCAGATAGGATAAGGTCTTATCCCTATCCACTCAGGGAGTCCAGATCCAAATAAAGATTTGAATATGGAAACCTCTTAATAAGATCAGGAAGGGCTGATCTAATCTACAAATAAGATAAGGACTCATCCTTATCTCTTAAAGGGGATTTAGATCCAAATAGGATTTGGATCAGCAACTCCTAATAGGATTAGGAGTTGATCCCTTTAAGTTTATAAAAGGAGTAGGGAGTGGCAGCCTTTAAGAAGATCACATTCTAACCTATAGAAAAAAATTACAGAAAAGGGAAAACAACTTCCAATAAGACTGTGCTGATTTCTCCCTGTCGCCTCCTTCCTACCACCACCGCCATGCCAGTGCATCTCCACGACAGTAGGAGTGATCAAGAATAGTTCTTGATATCAGTCCTTTGTAAAAGGGATGTTTAGAAGTCGTGCTCATGTGCCCTCCAGTTGATTCTTGTGAAGGATCTGGTTCTTTGGAAGAACACTGCTGATTCTGCTCCATTCTACATTGCACCATCTTCAGTGGGAGCAGTGTTTGGTTCCTTCCTTGGGGGTGAACACCCCCATTGGGAGATATTGTTTCTCCATATCAGGTATATCCCTCTCTTGCTTCTGATTTCAGATCTGGTTCGATTTAGGGTTCAAGATTGATCATTGAAAATGCAGATTTTCTAAAACAGGGAATGCGATTCCCATATGAGGGGAGAGGAAATTTTTGAAATTTCACCTAACCTACCTGCCGAGTTCGGCCATCCATCTGATGGATCTCTAAATACTTCACTTCTCGATGTTGATCCGTGTCGGACTGATGAGTGAGACGACCGATTTGTGTGTCATGCTGGTTTTTCTGACCTCTTCTTTTTTTTTAGCTCTTTTACTTTGTACTGATTTGTTGTTTGTCTTGCACAGGTGTTGAGATGGCCAACCGTAAAGAGATGGTTCGTCATATGAGGGTTAAGAATAAGAGGGCATAGTCTGGAAGGACCCAGGGGACTTAGCCCTAGGTTAAAGAAGCATAGCTGAGGTCTGTGAAACGCACCCCCCGACAGCTGATGAGGTCAAGGCGGACCGATGAAGAGGTGGTCGTGGTCAACCTGGAGTAGGGTGTTCAAGCTGTCCACTCTCCTCCCCCACAAGAGAATGTGTCGAAGGGATGCAACCCCACTGTGTACGTGTTGTGGTGGGATGTTCGGCCCGAGGATAGGCTTGAGATAGAGGGCATCCCTGAGCAACTGGTCTAGAGCTTGCTGACGCTCGCCATCAAGCACGAACTTGTCGGGTCTTCAAGTAGATCTTGTTAGACAGTTGTATGCCCTTAGATCCAATCAGAATGATGTACATTATGAATTTATTGTAAATAAATAAAGTACATATTTGATTCATGTTCTTGTGGTGTGTTTCTGTGTAATACCCTTAAACTGAACACTTATGAGACTTGTGTTTGTTTAGAAAGTTCACAGCCGTTGGGTAAGTCTGGGGAGATTTATCCTACCAAGGCTGACACTGGTGTGCTGCCAAATGTTGGGGTGGCCTGTCTCAGCCGCCAAGGTGAGACCCAAGGCACATGTAGTGTAGGATTAATTGAATCTTTGAACCAAACCAGATTTCCAGTATTGCCCTGGACCTTGGAGATTGATGGAAAAACTGGAAAGTCACACCTGATCCCTAGACTCGATTATGATACTACACTTGGTGTCAGATTGGGCTGTCTTTGATATGCCAATTAGTGAGATCCTTAGCGGGGGTCAAAACCTGGGTATGTTGGGACAGTCCGAGAATTCATCTGAGTGGGTGATCATAGTGACAGGATCAGCCCCTTTGTCGGACAAAGGTAGTGATCGGGGATGCACTCTCTCTGATGGAAACCAAGACTACCGGCAACCGATTTCAATCGTTGAGATTTGTTTTGCAAAATATATTTTATATGAGATTTAAAAGTATATATATTACGGTTTCCAAACGTTTGCAAAAGGTTTTAATTCACAGGATCCATGTGAGCACAGAGTGCAGCACTGTTCCTTGCAGCCGAGGGAGAGGACCTTTCTTGTCGGGCAGTGTTTGATCATTATGGGCTGAGAGGTTAAGTGTAAGACCATTGAGGGTAATACCTGATGGGCTAATCTTGCATCTGCCCACAGTGCCTGGGAGTTACAAGGTGGCTTGCCCCAAGGACCACTTAGGGTAAGTGTTGGGCCCATAGAGCCCATGTGATGGGTTTCAGGGGGTGCACTGTCCATAACAGTGTATTCGGCCAGGCCTTGTAACAAAGGCTGGGCTGAACCCATGTGGCTGATGTGTAGATCAATGTTTGGGTCCCACACCATACATGGAATTCCAACTGGGCAGTAGCTTGGAAGGCTAAGTGAGCACATATCCTTATTGGGCCTAAAGCCCATTTCAAACTGGCTGATTTGATCAGTTAAATGAGGGCCGAATTCTGAGTTTAGATTAGCTGATTTAGAAACCTCCTAATGGGATTAGGAAATGGTTGATCTAATCTCCAGATAAGATAAGGGTTTACCCTTATCACTTAAAGGGAATTCTGATCCAAATATGATTTGGATCAGCAAGTCCTAATGGGATTAGGAGCTGATCCTTTTAAGCTTATAAAAGGAGGAGGGGGCGGCAACCTTTAAAGATATTCATATTCACATTCTCTTCAGAGCTGAAATCACAGAAGAAAGAATTCAGCACCTCTACGAAAATTATTTCTTGCCGCCTCTTTGCTGCCGTCACCATATCTGCCAGTTCGATTTCCTATTCTCAGAGGGAGTGATCAAGATTGGATCTTGATATCAGTCCTTTGTGAAAGGGCTGATTGGAAGTCATACTCATGTGTCGTCCAGCTGATTCTTGCGAATGATCTGGTTCTTTTGAAGAACGTTGCTGATTCTGCTCCATCCTACATTGCGCCATCTTCTGTGGGAGCAGTCTTTGGTTCCTTCCTTGGGCGTGAACACCTCCATTGGGAGATATTGTTTCTCCGTATCAGGTATATCCCTCTCCTAATGTTTTTGTTCAGATCTGGTTCGGTTCTTGGTTCAAGATTGATCATTGAAAAATATGTTTTTTCTAAATTAGTGAATACGATTCCCAGTAGGATGGAGAGAAATTTTTGAAATTTGCCCATTCTATTCCGCAAGATTTGGGTGTCCATACGATGGATCTCTCATCCCTTCAGTTCTCTAGAGAGGTGCTTCTACGTCAGGCCGCAATGGTAAGTCTTCACACTTCTTTGGTTTCTTTTGTTTTGGTTGATTACTTGTATTGTGCTGACAATCAATCTCTTTTTGCAAAATGCTTGCTCGGAAATCACCGTGGTTGACCACCTTTAGATAGTGTGGTGCCTTTATGAGGCGGGGCAAGCCAAGGTTAAGCATTCGAAGGCTCATTTGGCCGAGCTTGAGGCCAAAAATGTCGAACTGAAGTCAAGCATTGATGAATGGAGTGACACCGCTCGTAAGTTGAAGAGTCGCATCACCGAGCTGAAGGAGGCATGGGAAGCCCTAAGGAAGGAGGGTGATGAGAGGGTGGCTTGGGCAGAGGATGAAGGAGTTGCCAAGTTCATGGATTTAGCAGCTTATCAGGAGGCATTGGATGACTTGGCCGCACACTCCTGGGCGGAAGGATTCCATCTCTGCTGTGAGAGGATTTTAAGCTGGCTCCCCGAGGCTGTTGTGGTCGTACAGGGTCTAGACCTGTATGATCCCTCTACGCCTACCGAGGGTGGTACTACTGCGGTCAGGGTGCCCAATAAGACTAAGGATCGTCCGACCAAGGAATGAAGTGTTCGCCTGCTACTGCCGTCATTCCTTTCGCTCTTTTCTCCTGATGTTGTCCTTTCTTTTTTTGTTGTTGTTGCGATGTACATGGCTCGGTATGCCGAGCCTTTTCAGTTGTAATTATTTTTTGTTATTAATGAAAAAGCAATTTTTGTTATGAGCTGTGTTTCCTTCTCTTCCTTTTTCTCTTTGTTGAACTTGAATAAGCGGATAGTCGTAAGCCTCAGTCTTATACTAGCCGAGGTCTAGGGTAGCCGAGATCTTGACGTCATAGTCTTCGGCTTTTACTGGCCAAGGTGCTTCTAAGCTCTCATCACTTCAAGGATGCTTAGTGGAACCTGGTCTTGGGGAGCCTTATGCTCTTTTTGGGCTAGCCATTTCTTAGCTAGCTCTAGCCTAACAGTTCATCAACTGGGTGTGCGGAGTTTGATGGCCACCCTCTAGCCTTAGGAGATGGGGACGTCAATCCTGCTTCGGGCTCTCGCCATGGTCAGCTGAGTTGTCTAGTTGACTTGCTCGGCTACACGTGGCCAACATGTGATTGCTTTGCGCAGTGCATAGTGCATGGGCTCCTTAGCTGTTAGAGTTTGGTTAGGCAGTGCGTGTTGTGTGACATGTCTTGTGCAGTGTGTGTCATGCAGTGTGTGCTGAACAACAGAATGTAGAAAAATGTGTCTTTATTGATTGTAGATCATTGATAGTACAATATGAGATTCCCGATGTTCCAACTCCTCGTTATGGGCTTCTCGTAGTGGTCTTCTAGCCTATAGGTACCAGGTCCAAGGACTTTAGTCACTCTGTACAGTCCTTCCCAATTTGGTCCGAGCTTTCCTACTCCTGGCACGGGTACTATGAATTTGCGAAGGACGAGGTTGCCTGTCTTGAACTCTATTCTTTAGACTTTAGAGTCGTAGTACTTGGCCATCCGTTGCTATTACGCTACAATTTTGAGGTATGTTCGATCACGTGCATCTTTCACCAGGTTGAGCTCTGCATGAAGGTCTTTGTTGTCACTCTATCTGATTATCTAAGGAGGCTATGATATAGCACCGGACAAGAGAATTTTTCTCCTCCCAATCTTGATAGTCCCTCCTACGGGCTATGATAGGCCTCATAAGCCCTATCACCTGGACATTCCAGAGCAGGGTTCTTAGACGTTAGGACCAACATAAGGTTATGATACCAGTCAGTGTAATTTGGGCCCTTAAGCTTGTTGTCATCCAACAATTTTGCAAATTGGCTTTTAATCTATGTTCCATTTCCATTTATTCATCTCTGAGATTTCCCTCCTATCTCAATGACAGAGACTGTGAATTATGTCTCTGGAAATGTGGGAAATCACATAGGGTGCATGGAGCCAACTGTTTCAGCTGCATAACCCCACCACCTTTCTGTAAAGGATCATATCCACTCATCTTATGAGCTTTCCCTTTGGCCTCTGTCAAACAATGTTCATTGCCATTTTTAGATTAAACCTTTCTGTCCAGTGAGTCCTCACCCATCATATTCATGAATGCCAAGGTATTGTGAGAAAAAATGGATAACCCAATTTTATGGTGCGTCTCCTCATTAACGAATGATCCGTCTTCATGTTAATGATGGAAGGCCTTTAGAGAGTTCATCACATGAATCTCCCTATCACATGCACTCATATTTTAGTGGAGGGAACGAAAGATTACGCCCTAGTTTTATTTAGGTCAAACCAAAGTGGCTCCCACTGGCTTTCATAAAGCCAGATTTAGATGGGCCCTAAACGGCTTAGGTTTCACACAGTACCTCTTGGGGAGGAAACTGGTGTGGGGCCCACCATGAAGGGAGATCATCCATTGATCTTAAGGACACCATGGCAATGATGTGCATTTAGCCATGGTGTGCGCAAAAGTCACTATCATATCAGCATGGGCCAAGTACTTATGGCCCATGAACGTTGCACATCTCACATCCATACATCACATGCATGTAAGCCATAATTGATCCAATCAATTAAAGAACTGTAAAACCCATAATTAAAGCCCATATAATTTCATAATATTACTGATTAATTTTATCTAGGTATATGGGCTGAACTGCAAAGAACAATTTGGCCCATATAGCTTTTATGCTGAAATGGGCTAAAGCAGTTTTAACATATTAAAACTGGGTTTTACAGATGTGAGTCGAATTGCATCTTGCAATTAACCATCAACTCCAGGACCCATGAGTGAAAACTTTAGGGCTGAGAACAGCCCCCATCGAACCACAGATTTGGTCCAATATGGTGCGAATGGCTCTAGGGTTTGATTTTTAATTGAAGATTTTAATTCAAGAAAGATGATCTTAAATTAAATAACTGATACAAGACAATCAAGAATTAGTAGGAGGGCTGTTCGTAGGACTGCTACCCTGCAAAACAAAAATTAGATCGCAGCATGCAGTTTCAAAAACTGCAAATTGTAGATGGCTGAACCCATAGCTGTGAAAATTTCTCCTCTACGCAATCTGCATCATCTTCGAGTGGAATAAAATAGAAAACCTATTTTCTATTAATATTACATCGAGAATAGAATTCCTATACATTCTGTCTAAAAATTAAAAATAATTAATTACAGAACAAGAATCAAAAGAACAGCAGGTGCGCAGATTTCTTGCGCCATTAAAGAATTCGATCTCCACCATACGAACAGCCCAAAAAATCAAGAAAAATATGTAGAACAATTCTAAATATAAATCAGATTTATAAATAATTAATTTCATATCAATTGCCCAAAAACTGGGAATCAATTTCCTAGAAAAACGCTAACTATGCAAATCGGGTAGAACGCCCACTGCCCATTTGCGCAGATCCAGATCTGGTTTAATTTTGGTTCAAGACTTGAACCTGGCTCTAATACCACTGAAGGGATGAGAGATCCATCATATGGATGGCCAAACCCTATAGTAAGGTTGGGCAAAATTTCAAAAATTTCTCTCTCTCCCATGTGGGAATCACATTCCCTATTTTAGAAAACTGCATTTTCAAGGATCAATCTTGAAGCCAAACTGGACCAGATCTGAAACCAAAAAGGAGTAGAGGGATATACCTGATACGGAGTTATAATAAACCCCCAATGAAGCTGTTCACGCCCAAAGAGAAGACCAAAGACTGCTCCACCGAAGATGACACGGTGTGAGGTGAAGCAGAATCAGCAGGACGATTCTTTAGCAAGAACCGAATTCTTCAGCAAGAATATGATGGAGGGCAGGTGAGCACGACTTTAGATTGTCTTTTCTACCAAAAGGCAATATCGATAACTGTTCTTGATCACTCCCACTAGTGGAGATCGAACTGGTAGGGCGGCAAGAGAAGGAGAGAAGAAGACAGTGCAGTCAAACTGTGTTGTCTCTTTCTGTAATTCAGCGGATTATGAGATAATCTGGAGGTTCACCCTACTCTTCTTTTTATAGCCTTAAAGAGAGGTTCTCCTTATCCTATTAAGAATTTCCTAATCCAAATCTTATATTTGGGTCTAGACTCTCTTTAAGATATAAGGATAATCCCTTATCCTATTTATAGATGAAGATCGGCCTTCCTAATCTAATTAGGAGTTTCCTGATCCAAATCCATTATCCTATCTTCTGATCTAAATCCCATAACTGCCCTCTTTTAATTAATCATATTAAGCCAGTTCGAATTGGGCTTTAGGCCCATTAAGTCTATGTGCTCACTAACCCTCTTAATTTGCTACCTAGTTGGCTATCCTTATATGGCGTGGGACCCAAACATTGAGTGGGATGTCAACTACATAGAGAACCAGGAATGTTGTTAGACAGTTTTGTATGCCCTTCTTAGCTTCAATCAGAATGATGTACTTTATGAGTTTATTGTAAATGAATAATGATACATATTTGATTCATGTTCCCTTGGTATGTTTCTGTGTAATACCCTTAAACTGGACACTTAATGAGACTCGTGTTAGTTTAGAATGTTCACAGCCAGTGGGTCGGTCTGGGGAGACCTATCCTGACAAGGCTGACACTGTGGTGCCACCAAGTCGGTTGGGGTGGCCTGTCTCAGTTGCCACGGTGAGATCCTAGGCACATACAGTGTAGGATTAATTGAATCTTTGAACTGGACCAGATTTCCAGTATTGCCCTGGACCTTGGAGATTGATGGGCAAAACTGGAAAGTTACACCCGACCCCTAGACTCGATTATGATACTGCACTAGGTGTCGGATTGGGCTATCTTTGATGTACCAATCAGTGAGATCCTTAGCGGGGGTCAAAACCTGGGTATGTTGGGACAGTCCGAGAATTCATCTGAGTGGGTGATCATAGTGACAGGATCAGCCCCTTTGTCGGAAAAAGGTAATGATCGGGGATGCACTCTCTCTGATGGAAACCAGGACTGCCGGCAGCCGATTTCAACCGTTGAGATTTGTTTTGCAAAATATATTTTATATAAGATATAAAAGTATATATATGGTTTCTAAAATGTTTGCAAGAAGGTTTTAATTCCCGGGATCCATATGAGTGAAGAGTGCAACACTGTTCCTTGCAGCCGAGGGAGAGGTCCTCTCTTGTTGGGCAGTGTATGATCATTATGGGCTGAGAGGTTAAGTGTAAGACCATTGAGGAGAATACGTGATGGGCTAATCTTGCATCTGCCCACAGTCCCTGGGTGTTACAAGGTGGCTTGGCCCAGGGACCTCTTAGGGTAAGTGTTGGGCCCGTAGAGCCCGTTTGATGGGTTTCAGGGGGTGCACCGTCTTTAACAGTGTATCGGCAAGGCCTTGTAACAAAGGCTGGGCCAAACCCATGTGGCTGATGTGTAGATCAATGCTTGGGTCCCACACCATACAAGGAAGCCCAACTGGGCAGCAGTTAAGAGGGCTAAGTGAGCGCATAAGCTTAATGGGCCTAAAGCCCTTTTTGAACTGGGTAGTTTATTTAGTTAATAAAGGGGCAAAATCTGAAGTGGATCAGCTAATAGGATTGGGCTTAGACCCTATCCACTTAGAGAGTCCAAGATCTAAATAAGATTTAGATTTGGAAACCTCCTAATCAGATTAGGAGATGGCTGATCTGATCTCCAAATAAGATAAGGATTATCCCTTATCACTTAAAGGGACTTCTAACCCAAATATGATTTGGATTAGCAACTCCAAATCTGATTAGGAGTTGATCCCTTTAAGATTATAAAAGAAGAAGGGGGCGGCAGCCTAAATAATATACACACAGATCATCAGATTTTCTTTAGTACTGAAATCAAGAAGAGAGAATTCTGCTCCCTGCAAATATTCTCTTGCCGCCTCCCTGTTCTTGCCGCCCTGTTTGCCAGTTCGATCTCCAGTTGTGGGAGAAGTCAAGATTGGATCTTGACATCAGTCCTTTGAGAAAGGATTGAAAGGAAGTTGTGCTCACATACCATCTTGCTGATTCTGGCGAAGGACAGAGTTCTTGGAGAAGAACACTCCTGATTCTGCTCCACCTGCACTGCGCCATCTTCAGTGGGAGCAGTCTTTGAATCCTTCCTTGGGCGTGAACACCTTCGTTGGGAGATATTATTTCTCCGTATCAGGTATAATCCTTCCCACTCCTTTTTGGTTCAGATCTGGTTCAATTTATGGTTCAAGATTGATCTTTGAAAATATGATTTTCTAAATAGGGAATACGATTCCCAGTTGAAGGGAGAGAAAAATTTTTGAAATTCGCCCCTTATTCCACAATCTTTGGGCATCCATAGGATGGATCTCTCATCCCTTCAAATGTAACCTTATCTCCCATTGTCTTCCTGTAAACACAAGGCTCATCCGGATTCTGCTCAAAGTCAAACTGTTTGACAGTAGAGTCAAATTAGATGTTCCAGTTCCTAGAAGTTTGCTTAAGTCCATATATGGATCGATTGAGTTTACACACCATGTGTTCCTGACCTGCAACTATGAAACCTTGCAGTTGCTATATATAGATATCTTTAGTAAGATCTCCATTCAGGAACGCGGTTTTGACATTCGTTTGCTAAATCTCGTAATCAAGATATGCTGCTACATCTAAAAGGATCCTAATATACTTAAGCATGGCCACTGGCGAAAAGGTTTCCACATAGTCGATTCCCTCTTTCTGAGTGTACCCTTTCACCACAAGACGAGCTTTATAGGTCTCAACGTTACAATCTAGGCCCTTCTTCCTCTTGTAAATCCACTTCCAACCAATTGCTGACTTCACCCCCCAACTTAACCATTGCTAGTCCCATCTCAAGGTCATCCCTATTAGAATTAATCAAGCATCCTAATTCCAGCATTCTGAAACTCTGTATACGTCGGTATTGGGCTATAGGGGTAAAACTGCCTTGTTTTGAATATTATAGAAACTTGGCTTAAAAATATCTTATTTACCCTTCCATATGCAAACCATCTTGATAAGATGAAATCGATTTTAAAATCAGACAGGTATTCTTCTTATTATTTCTAACAACGGATTTCTACCCCTGAACTTATATTTATTGTTACCTTTCATCGTTTTACGCAAATCCCGACACATGCCATAGGTGAAGAAAGCCGGTTACTAAGTGTTAAGTAAGTGTCTTTGGCATTCCCTTTTCCATTTGACGTGAATCTTGACACTTGGCTTAGGTGAAGAGACCCGGTTAATAAGTCAAGGTATCCATTGACCTTTAATCCCTTTCTTTTTTTTTTTTTCAACACTGTTCAGGGTAGTCCACAGTCTCTTAACAATTTGAAGAATTTTGTCTAATTTCTCAATCTTTCTCTTCCTATCTTGATAGGGGAAAACTTGGGAGTATTTTCAATTTCCAAACGGTTTCGACAATATTTAAACAAGACCAATTTTGACTCCTTTCACTTGCTACCAATTTCTACAGAATTCAATATTCTTTTATCAGTTTCCGTAACTTTTTCAATCTCCATCTTTAAAGGCTTAGCTTCACAAATTTTTTTTCAATTTTTCTCTCTCTTTCCTCACCCCCAACTTAAATGCCATTGTTCCTAATGGCATGACTAGAATGATGCAAAGAAGATTTGGGCCAAAGGGAACGACGAGTAGGATTTTCCTAAGGGGTTCAAGGTATGCCACCTAGTCTTGAATCAAGAAAATAAAAAAACTCTAATCCTAAAATTAACTGAAAAAAAAAATACGTTGGGTTGCCTCCTAACCAGTGCTAAGTTTAACGTCTTCAGCCGGACACATTCATGCACTATTCCCATCTATACTCTCTGACTCACTTTCATCTTCTGACAGATAGGGTTCAGATTGGGTTAACCACAGAGTAGATAGGGCATCTAAAAGATCATCAACTATATCCACCTTGCACTCATCTTCCCCTAGGTTTGGATACTTAGGGGCACTAAAAATGTTTAACCAGACTTTCTGCTCCCCTAATGAAATGTCCATTTCTCCACACTTGATATTTGTATTGACCGTTGCTAGAAATGGATATCTTAAGATTATCGGGATGTGGTTCAGTTCCTCGGTTAGGGTCATGTCTGGGATGATGAAATCCACTAAGAAGTGACAACCCACTAACCTGACAATGACATCCTCAATAACACTTCGAGGGGTCTTGACTGACCAATCAGCGAGTTGCAGAATTATTCGGGTAGGTTCTAACTCGCTAATCTTGAACCTGCCATGAATGGACAGATGCATATTTATATTGACCCCTAGATCCAATAAGGCCCGACCGAAGGTGATTCCAGAGATGACACAGCTTATGAGAGGAGCACCAGGGTCTCTTTCTTCTTTCGCACCAGCCCAGCTGTGAGTGCAGTTGGAAAGGTGACTACAAGTTGGTTCGCTATGGGCTCTTCTTCTAAAGTTTCCTTTCTTTCTCCTTTCCCCCCCGACTTAGGGTCTTCTTGCTCCTTTTCACTAACTCTCTCACACGGGTCCTCTAAATTCCTCCACTCTTAAGGTTGTAATAGCCTTGGTATTTTCAAGCTGAGGGTCCTTAGGAGGTGGTTGAATCTGCGGTGGAGGAAAACCCGGTGGCTGATTTCAAGGGTTTGCAACCGGTTGACTCGGTAGTTGCTCTACTCCTCTCCTTTTCTTGGATTTGGCTAGTTGTCCTATTCGGCTCTCTAATCTATCGATGGACTGTTGCTGATTTAGGATCAGCTGCTGAAGTTGCATGAATTAATCATCTATTGTACGGGTCTGAGGAGGTTGGGGGTAAGCCTGATACAGTTGGAACGATTGATTCCTAGGGTACACCTGCTGGAATGAACTTTGTACTTGTGGCCTCTGAAATTGTTGGGCCATGGATTTATATGGATGGTATTGTTGTTGGGGCTGCGTGTAGGTTTGACATGGTTGAACCGGTTGACTCCCAGGGGAATCTTTGCACTCCTAGTGGGTCTAGGCTTCAGACCATTGCAAGTGCCTTTTTGGCAAGGAGGTTTCTTGGGCTTGGACCCTATAATTGAAGTTGGGTTGATTTTCCCACCCAGGGTTGTATGGGCTAAAGAAAGGGTTAGCATTGGGTTGGAAAGATCTATTGGCCGCATGTACTGGTTTGGAATGACTGGTTGACATGGACCAGCCGTAGGGCACTGGCTAATATGATGGGCCAGGTTTGCATAGATGGAACATGATGGATAGGCTGACAAGGTTGGGTATGGGCCACTTTGTTGACGATATGCAAGGACTTGGTCAATTTTGTGGGTCATCCCATTAATCTTGTCTAGTTGTCTAGACACGTGGTTCCAATCTATTTGTGGCTTAGGTTAGAAGTAGTTTCTCATTCCACACACTCCGGCCATTGAATTCATTTTCTCTTATTTTGTTTTAACCCCTTTTTCTTCTTCTTTTTTTTGAAATTTGAAATTTAAATTTTGAATTTTATTTTCAAATTTAGATTTTGAAATTTAAATTTTGAATTTTAATTTCAAATTTAGATTTTAAATTTTAAATTCTGATATTTAACCTCAAATTTTAATTTTAATTTTTTTGATTTTTTCTTATTTTTTCTTATTTTTTAATTTTTTTATTTGAAGTTTGAAATTTAAATTCAAATTCAGATTTTGAAATTTAAATTCAAATTTGAATTTTTAAATTTAAAAAAAAAAATGCAAGCAAATGAACCACACGACCTAGGGGCTGACCTAGGGTTTCCTAAACTAGTGGTTCAACCAATGTGAATCCTCTTAGGTTCACATGGAATTACACCACTTCCTTTGGTTAGCCAGGTAAGATGTGGGGATGTGGGAGGCTCCCCTTGCTCTCGCAAGGACCTAACTAAGTAACCACAAAACCCACTTAGGCGTAGCTGTTTAACCCATTTCCTTAGACACTAACCGCCGGTTATGGAAAGTAATTCCAAGCTTTCCTAAAATTCAGCACACCTTTGAACCAAATGTGAGGCTTCCCTAAAGGATCTTTCTATCCAAATTTTAAATTAGGGTTAGGGTGAACCGCATGTGAAGGGTGGTGATTTTTGGGCCGAGGAACGGTTATAAAATCCCCACCTTATCTTATTTAAGTTGTATTGCCCTTAAATGGATTAACGAAAAAGAAACAAAATAAACAGAGAAAATGCAACTAATTACAATGCATGAACAATTAATTCTAAAATGCAATTCAACAATATAACATAAAATAATAAAATAAACTAAGGGAAGCAATTAAAATGATAAAAAGAAAGAAATCCTAACACATTCACAACTAGCAATGATAATTTAACAATTAAATAAACCTATATGATGCATGCTCTAGAATGTGAAACCCTAAATGTTGGAATGCAGAATTTTTTTTTCTTTTTTAATTTATTTTTATTATTTTTTTTAATTTTTTGAAATTCGAAATTTTAAATTTAAATTTCGAAATTTTAAATTCAAATTCAGATTTGAATTAAAATTTGAATTCAAATTTAAATTTAAATTCAATTTTGAAATTTAAAATCAAATTTGAAAATTTAAACAATTTCCTCTTTAACAATTAATTATTCAATTAAAGCACTAATAAAAAGGAAATTAAATAAGTAAACAAATAATTATAACAAGCAAAAAATAAAAGAAATAATTATGCTAAAAAGATGAACAACTACCAAAATAAATTCTAACAAGAAAATTGTTATTCTAAAAATTAAATAAAAAATAAAATAAACAAAAGAACATTATGCGGCAAAAAAAATAAAATAAAATAAACAATTTTTTTTCAAATAAAAGAAAAATACAAACCAAATAAAATAGAAATTCGCACAAGAAATTAAAATGAAGAAAGAAAAATAGATCTAGAAACAAAACTGTAGAAAATTAATACTAAAAGTAAATAAATTGGATTTAGGAAAAAATAATAAAAATAATAAAAAAATTACTATTCTACCAAAAAAAAGAGTTTGAAATTAAAAATAAAAAAATTAAAATAAAATGGAATGACTACACCTGAAACGTAATTCAATTTCTCTTCTCTTCTCTTCCATTCCGTAGTCCCACAATGCTCCTGATAGCTATAATTATATAACCCTAGCAAGTGCACTAGTTATCAAGTAGTATAAAAATATCGTTCCCACGAGGAATTAACAAAATAAGTATTAGAACTACAGTCTTCCCTAATTATTTGGACAATCGAATTTCAGATTTAAGAGTAAAAGCTACTGAAAAACAGAAAAAGAAAACAAGAGCAAGAGTACCAATGCAATGATTGACTGAATTCGCTAGGACCTTTGGTCCACCTAACCATTTCAATGAATAGAAATTGATGAGATTATCCAAGATAATTTTTCATTCCCATAAGCTGAAGTATTTTCAATTTTATTCAATATTCTTTCTCAAGATATATCAAAACTACTTCTATCAGGTAACCCATCGATCTCTCGACTAGAGTTCACAAGATAGAAATGCATTAAGTTCAAGGAAAAACTATTACATTCAGATGAATCTTGTGTATATACCCCTATATACCATTCAATTCACACCATGAATTATTTGGTCTGCTATATGAATTCCTCTCTCGATTCATTCACATAAACCTAATCAATTAAGAGATGGTCACTCCTAATAACATTAAGCAACATAACTCATAGACTATATGGAAATCACGATCTTGGAAAAATCAAAATAAAAATATATTCATTGTTATGATTAGGCTTTCCTCTAGCTATAAATAAATCAGTTCATACTAGAGGAAATAAAGCAAACAAGAGGAAAGAAATAACTCATGGTGTCGCCCT
The DNA here is from genome assembly GCF_055504915.1 of Nelumbo nucifera. Lineage (NCBI taxonomy): Eukaryota > Viridiplantae > Streptophyta > Magnoliopsida > Proteales > Nelumbonaceae > Nelumbo > Nelumbo nucifera. The sequence continues at coordinate 42,595,770 of NC_142655.1, forward strand.
TGAAGCTGAGATTTCCTTTTCTCTTTGCCGCCACCTCCTTCTTACAGTCTTCTTGCTTGATAGATTGGTTGCTCCTTTGCTTCTTGATACCTCTCTAGTCTGCCCCCCATCCATTTATATAGCTTAAAGGGGAGGGGGTGGTCTCCAACTCCTTCTTGGAGTTTATCTTTCAAAAATAGAAAGTCCTAGTCTAATCCTACTCTTATCTCTTTATCTAGTGAAATCAATCTCTTTATCTTTCTAGGATTACATCACAAATTTAAATATGGTAGGACTCTTCTCAGTTTCTTGTTCTTACATTCGTATTAGGCTTCTTCTGCGAATTGGGCTGCTACAAGGCTTTTCTGCAAGTTGGGCTTCAGTTGTGAATTGGGCCTTCCTACGAATTTTCCCTGACTTCGGGCCTGGATTTGACATCGATGCAGGCCGAATCTGCGAAAGCCCAAAACACAAAAGTTGTAGCTTTCTCTCTTATCTTTCCGGTGAGTCTTGAATCAGCCCAATCGGATCTCGGATACGAGAGTCAGACCCAAATTAATGAACGGTGCCAAAATTGTGAAAAATCAACCGATTTGCCTTGCTTTTCTCCTAATGCCTTCTTTCATGTCCTGAACCGAAATACAAGAAATATGAGTCCAAATAAGTACTAATTCAGTATAAAAGACTGAATATTTGGGGATAAAAATATGATAAATTTTATTCTCATTAGCTCCGGTACCGCACCTTTCGCTATTCCGTCTTGTAGAATCAAAGAGAAACAAGAATTAAACTGAGATAACGGATCAAACAATCAAACAAAAAAAAATAATGAAACAGATCCGAAAAAAGTAAATAATTTTTTTTTCTTCGTTGCTTCCCCGGCAACGGCACCAAAAAACTTGGTGTGTTCGAAAGAGCGTCGTTAAACACTTCGGAACACCAGTTTAAACATTTATAATTTTATTCCGATTCTCAAACAACTACTAACGCAGTAAAGTGATGAGAGCAGGTCGTATCCACAGGGAAGCAGGGCAAAAATAATTACGTACTTAGATCCAGGAGAAAGAACACAAAGAAGAGTTACAAAATATAAAATTAATTAATTAAAATTTAGATTCGATTTAAAATTTAATTTAAATTCAGATTTGAAATTTAAACTCAAATTCGAAGATTTCAAAAATTTCCTATTTAGCAATTAATTATTCAATTAAACAACTAAAAGAAAAGGAATTAAATAAAGCAACAAATAATAATTGCAAACAAAAAATAAAACAACAATTAATTGTGCTAAACAGAATCAACAACTACCAAAAATAAATTCTAACAAAGTAATTGCTAATCTAAAACTTAAACTGAAATTAAAATGAACAAAACGAAAATTACGCAAGAAATAGGTAAAAAAATAAAAAATATAAATTTAAAAATACTAAACCGAAAACAAAATAAACAAAAGAAAAAAAATATGCTGAAAATTTATTTATTTATTTATTTTGTTTTTTTTTGTAAAAGAAAAACACAAATCTGAAAATTAATACGCAAATAAAATTAATGAAAGAAAAATACGCTGCAAAAATAAATAAAATAAAATAAATGGTTTTTTTATTGTTTTTTATGTAAAATCAAAGAAAAAAACAAATCTAAAATTTAAACCAAAAATAAAACAAAATAAAATAAACAAAAGAAAATTATGCTGCAAGAAATAAAATAAAATAAAATAAATGAATTATTTTTTGTTTTTTTTAATCTGAAATGAAAGAAAAACACAAACCTAATAAAGAAAAAAAATCGAACAAGAAATTAAAATAAAGAAAGAAGAATAGATCTAGAAACAAAATGGAAGAAAAATAGTACTAGAAAAAATAAATCAGATCAAAAAAATTAATTAAAAATTCGAAAATCACTATTCAACAAAAAAAAAAGAGTTCAAAAATAAAAATAAAAAAAATTAAAAGTAAAATGGAACGACTACACTTGAAATGCAATCCAATTTTTCTTCTCTTCTCCTCCGTCCTGTAGTCCCGCAACTCTCCGATACTCCACCTTTCGCTGTTCTGTCCTACAGAATCAAAGAAAAACAAGAATTAAACTGAGATAACAAGTCGAGTAATAACCTTCCAAACTGCTGCCCAATTGGGTTTCCTTGTATGGTGTGGGACCCAAACATTGATCTACACGTCAGCTACATGGGTTCAGCCTAGCCTCTGTTACAAGGCCTGGCCGAATTCATTATTATGGGCAGTGAACCTCTGAGTCCATCACCATGGGCTCTTAATGGGCCCAACACTTACATTAAGTGGTCCCTGGGCCAAGCCACCTTATAAAAACCCAGGGACTATGGGCAGATGCAAGATTAGCCCATCAGGTATTACCCTCAATGGTCTTACACTTAACCTCTCAGCCCATAATGATCAAACACTACCCGAAGAGAGGACCTCTCCCTCGGCTACAAGGAACAGTGCTGCACTTTCTACTCACATGGATCCCGGGAATTAAAACCTTTTCCAAACATTTTGAAACCGTAATATATATGTATATCTTTATATAAATATATTTTGCAAAAATAAATTGCAATGATTGAAATCGGCTGCTGGCAGCTTTGGTTTCCATCAGAGAGAGTGCATCCCCGATCATTACCTTTGTCCGACAAAAGGGCTGATCCTGTCACTATGATCACCCACTCAGATGAATTGTCAGACTGCCCCAACATACCCAGGTTTTGACCCCCTCTAAGGATCTCACTGATTGGCATATCAAAGACAGCCCAATCCGACACCTAGTGCAGTATCATAATCGAGTCTAAGGGTCAGGTGTAACATTCCAGTTTTGCCCACTAATCACCAAGGTCCAGGGCAATACTGGAATTCTAGTCCAGTTTAAGGTTTCAAGTAAAACTTCACTGCTTGTACCTCGGGTCTCATCCTGGCAGCTGAGACAGACTACCCCAACCAACTTCGCGGCACATCAGTGTTAGCCATATCAGGATAAATTTCCCCAGATCTATCCAACGGCTGTGAACATTCTAAACTAGCACGAGTCTCATATGTGTCCAGTTTAAGGGTATTACATAGAAACACAGCATAATAACATGAATCAAATATGTACTTTATTTATTTAATAAATGTCATATAGTACATCATTCTGATTAGAGCTAAGGGCATACACTGTCTAACAGAAGTGACCAAAAAATTGGTCTCTAAGACAATAGATTCGAAATTACTTTGTTTCTTAGTCTCAAGGTACTGAGGACAACTCTTCTTCTATTGGTCGGTCCATTTGCAAAAGTTAGAGGCATACGATGTCTTGTCCTTCTTTTTCTTTTTAGGTTTGCTACCCATCTTCTGAGGCTTCATTTTCGCCTTCTGTTTTTTCTTGCCCTAATTGCCACCTTCAACAAGTATGGCTATTGGCTTATTCTTCTTTATCAGTTCTTCAGCCCTCTGCAACATATTGCTGAGTTCCTAAAGGTTAACATTTAACTTGTTCATGTTGTAGTTCATGATGAACTGATTGAAGGAGGGAGGTAGGGAATTTAGGATGGCATCAATTTTAGTGTCATGATCAAGCCCTGAACCGAGAGCCTCCAGTTCATTAATATAACCCATCATGTTTAGACAATGATCATGAACCTATTGGATCTTAGTCATTCTTGCGGTCATAAACAACTTTAAGACCTTCTGTCGAGTAGAATGATTATACTCTTCATACATGGTCCTCAAACTATCCAACATATCCATTGGTCACTTCGATCTAATCGAACTGTCTCTGTATCGGATTGTCTAAGGAGGCTATGATATAACACTGGGCAAGAGAATTTTTTCCCTTCCCATTCTTGATAGTCTCTCCTACAGGCCTCAGAAGCTCGGATGATCAAGAGTAGGGTTTTTAGCAACCTTGTCCAATTTCTTGGATGTTAATACCAGCATAAAGTTACGGAACCAATCAGTATAGTTTGGGCCCTTAGGCTTGTTGTCATCCAACAATTTGGCGAATTATCTGTTTACCATTTCTGAAAAAGGAAAAGCAGATTATTAGTTCCCAACCTAAATTGATTCATGCTAACTACATATAAATGGCTTTTAATCTATGTTCCATTTCCATTTATTCATCTCTGAGATTTCCCTCGCATCTCAGTGACGGAGACTATGGTTATGTCTTTGGAAATGTGGGAAATCACAAACAGTGCATGAAGCCAACTGTTTCAACTACATAACCCCACCACCTTTTGTGAATGATCATATCCACTCATCTTATGAGCTTTCCCTTTGGTCTTAGTCAAACAAGGTTCATTGCCATTTTAGGATAGGCCCCTCCCACATAGGTCTATGACGCCCCTATCATCTTATGAAACAATCCAACAGACACAGCAACAAATGGATAGCCCAATTTTATGGTGCATCTCCTCGTTACTGATAAGCCCATCTTCATGCCAATGATGGGAGGCCTTTAGAGAGTTCATCATGTGAATCTATCACATGCACTTATATTTTGTTGGAGGGAATGAATAATTATGCCCTAATTCTTATTTAGATGGGTCCTTAATGGGCTAGGGTTCCACATGGTTCCTCTTGGGGAGGAAGCTGATGTGGGGCCCATCAAGAAGGGAGATCATCCAACGATCTTAAGGACACCATGGCAAGGATGTGCATTCAGCCATGGTGTGCGAAAAAGTCACTATCGAATTAACATGGGCCAAGTGCTTATGGCCCATGTACGTAGCACATCACACATCATACATCACATGCATGAAATAATCATATAATTGATCCAATCAATTAAATCATCAGTAAAACCCTAATTAATTAAAATTAAAACATTATCAACCCATTATAGCCCATAATATTATCAACTAACATTATTTAGATATATGGGCTAAACTGCAAATGGCAGTTCGGTCCAGATGGCAATAATGTTGAAAATGGGCTATAACAGTTTTAATTCACTAAAATTGGGTTTTACAGGGGGGCGAATTGCATCTTGTGATGGGCCATCAAACCCCTGGCCCATAACCGAATTTGGGTCAGAAAACTAACCCCATCGAACCATGGGTTCGGTCCAATCAGATTGGACCAAACCTAGGTCAAATTCGGCCTAGGGTTTGGTGTCCAAAACAATATGCAGTTTCAAGAATAAGCTCTGAAAACTAATTACAGCCAAAAAAGACAATCAACATCAACAAGAAAATAAATTAGGGGCTGTAGTGTGTTGTTCATGGACAATCTGCAAACTTGCAAACCAAAGGTTAATCGCAGGTACCGAATTCAGATGAAAACCCTAATTTTCAATTCAAATTCAGATGGACAATCCGCGAAATGTCTTCGTTTCCTCCATGCGAACCAGCACTTCTTCCAACGCAAAAAAAATAGAAAACCCTAATTTTCAATTAATTACAACAGATGAAATCCTATACATTTTATCTAAAAATAGAAAAAAAATATTTATAGACCAAAATAATAGAATAGAAAAATGCAGGGTGCACAAATATTGGCGCCATTAAAGATTTTGATCTTTAATATGCGCAAATTAGGGGCTGTACGCCCTATTACAGAGAACTGAATTCTTAGAAAAATATCAATATGCGCAAATCGAGTAGAACTGATTCTGCCCATTTGCGTAGGTTCAAATCACGTCTGATTTGGTTCAACAATTAAACTATGGCTTTGATACCACTGAAGGGATGAGAGATCCATCATATGGATGGCCAAACCATTCAGAGAGGGTGGGCAAAATTTCAAAAATTTCTTTCTCCCATCCGGGAATCCTATTCCCTAATTTAGAAAACTCCATTTTCAAAGTTCGTTCTTCAAACATACCAGACCAAATCTGAAACCAAAAGGAAGCAAGTAGGGATGTACCTGATACGGAATAATAGTAACTCCCAACGTAGGTGTTCACACCCAAAGAGATTACCAAAACCCACCTCCACTAAAGATGACACAGTGAATGATGAGGAAGGGTCAACAAAGTGGTGGGTAATTCTTTAATAGTGAGATTTATTTGAGTTTCTGGGTTTGGGGTTTTGGTTGAAAGAAAGATGGTTGGTGGGTAATTCATTAATGGTGAGATTTATTTGATTTTATGGGTTTGGGGTTTTGGTTTCGTGAATATTTTATAATTGTGAAGAATCTTTAGAGATATCTTGTATAATTTGGTAGGAGTCGATGGGTGGTCTTGAAAGGGTGCTGGTTTGGGGAGAGGTTTAGAATGATTTGGGGGATCTTGACTTAACATTCAAATCTCTTTACCTCTCCTTTAGATAAGACCCTGCATTCATTACTCATTGTACACCATTAGGTTAACTATGGATTGGCAGTTAGACTACCTAAAAATGATTTTAGCACCATGTTTCATATAGTTGATTGAGCTTTCTGCTAGTCTACATTTCCAACACAATCCAAAAGAAAAGGAGAAGATGTAGTACCTGCCTGCCTCTACCTTTTCCATCCTTTGCACCTTCAATCATTCCAGGGAGATCCAGTAGCTACCAATAAATGTGAAAAAATAAAGATTGAAAGTTTTATGAAATGACTGGTCTATCATAATAAGCAATTTTAGAGCTAGTGTAGCGTGGACATGAACACAGGAGCTTGAATCCAATTTGTGTGCAAGAGTCTAATTTGGAAAGATGAGAAAACATGGACTTCTGGACACATCTATGGGAAAGTATATACTATTAAAATAGTTTTTTATTTAACATTATATACCTGCAAAATAAGATCTAAAATGTTGTCTTCATTATCAAGTAACCTATGATACGAAAAGTGGCTTAGACCTGTACATTAGTTGTTCATTTATTTCAAATAAGCTAGGAGATAGAGAGGCAATGTTAAGTAGAAGTGTCCTCAAGAATCTGTGGAGTGCCAAACTCCAAGGCAATGTTAGTGAAAGGAAGCACCGAAGAAAAAGAGAAGACACTCACTTGGGTCTATTATCCATTATCCTTTACTTTATAACACACTATTAGTTGGCCATCAGGTAGACAGGTGGTTGCTCTTATTAACATATATCGTACAACACCTCTTATCCAAACTGATTCTCAGCTAACTTGTAGGGAACTTAATCAACAAATATTCCAATAATGGAACTGATGTAGCACGATCTGACTACTCCTAGCTGAAGGGTGATGTGGCTTCCAATCGAGCAACGAGTTAGATGAATCTGCAACATAATGGATCAGAGAACCCGGGGTTGCTAACCCGGTGAGATCACTCCGATGCTTAAGTTAGTGTACTGTGCTGCGAGCTGAATGCTTTGAGAATCTGAGAGCTTGAGAGCTAGAGAGTAGAGTGATCACATGTACCTGGGCCCTAGAGGGGTTGTTGCTCTTATATAGCTGAGCTCCAACGGATTTCACAGAACAGTTCTAGGATCTTCGGCCTAAGCGGATTAGATTTGTTTCCGCTTTAATTCAGGAGTAACGTATCAGTCAATCAAGTCTATTGTTTCCGCCTGATCCGGGTGGGGAGAAGATAAGGCATGTCATTACACGGCGTGATCCCGTGAGGTTCGGAGTCTACTAGAGAAACTTTTGGAGTCGTTACGCCGAGTTAACTCTATGCCGAGGGAGTCTACTAGATTGAATGTCGAGGTGCCCTGATACTGAGGTGACCGAATGCCCGAGCTCAAACGTTGCGAACTAGGCTTGCCAAGCAGAGCTCTCATCCCTTAGTCAGGTCGTGTCCACATGTCCCCTTCTCGCTAGGTCGCACCAAATCACCCTTCATCAACTGCCCCCCACTCCTCGTGCCAGGGGTCCCAACCTAGTGCGAGGAGTTCATGGAGGTTCTAAGTGGACTTGAAGCGGGGTCTGGACAATCTGAAGAGCGAACCATTGGTCGGGCCTGTTCAACCGTCTGGCTCAACCACGAAATGACCCAGATCGCGTCCTAGGTACGCGCGGACATAATGCTGTTTATAGACTCCACGGACGTCAAAGAGCGCGCTTAACCGATTTCATCCTCGGGTGTCGTGCAACCGGTATTCATGAGAGTTATTGGACCGAGTAGGTCCCAGCCGTTGATCGCCATGTGGTGAACTATAAAAAGGGGGCCGAGGGGCCCTTCTTCTTCGCCAAAAATCTTGTGATTGAGCTCTCCCGAGGTCGCGTCGAAGTCCTTCAGCTTGCCACTTCTTCCCTTGTGTTTTGAGGTCGTTTTCATCTTTTTGGTGAGTTCGTCTTCTCTTTGTTTGTTTGTTCTCCTTTCCTTTTCCTATTGCAGTATGTCTAGTGCTAGTATAGATAGGCTTCTTAGTGACTCTAGTGAGCCTGAGGGTGCCGAGGTGCAATTCTTGGCTCCCGCTGGTGATGTCAGCTCCTCGCCAGGCGGTTCCTCCCCTCGCCTCTTATGAGAAACTCCTTTACCCGAAGTCGGGCCATCTCGGTCTGAGGAGCCTATAGCTGGGAAGGAGGGACCGACCTCCAGAGAGGGGGTCTCATCTTCTTCATGGGGTCGGGATCCAGATGACTTAGGTCCTTCCATTATGACCTCGAACAGGTTACTGTCCTTGGTAGCTCATTATCGTCTACCCGATAACCTTGTTTTCAGTATTCCTTGGGGTCGGTACCCTTGGGTTCATGGTCACCATGAGCTCGCGGTTTGTGAAGAGCAGATCATAGCTGGGCTGCGCTTTTCACTCCTCCCATTCATTGTAGAAATTATTAAGTTCTTTGATATCACCATTGACCAATTACACCCGAACTCCATCCGAACTATAGTAGGTACAATCTCCCCATTCCATGAGTATAACCGACCTCTGTCCTTAGATATTTTTAGCTCGAACTGTTTGATCAAGAAGAACCCCGCTTGTCTATGCGGGGATATCCAACAGAGTTATTACATCTCTCCCCGCCCTGGGTTCAAAATCCTGTTCGGCAGCCCGAACAAAATACCAACCTGGAAGATGAGGTACTTTTTTGTCCGGAACCCTGAGGGGTGGCCCTTCCCGACTCACTGGCGAGTGGCCATTAAAGACCCCGGAGTGAGGCTAGATGCGGAGACTAGGGCGGTCGTTAACTCTTGGAGGGACGTCGACCTGGAGATGAGGGATTTCTTGGCCGAGGAGAAACTTGTGCGAGCTAGGTTGAGTCCTCCAAGTAGGACTCCACCTCGACGCTCATATTACTCTTCTTTATTTTGAATTTACTTCAGTTCGCGACTAAACCCTTCCTTTTTCTCTTGCAGTAGCTATGCCGGAGGTCGATGCAGGAAACCTTCTGAGGAGCTCCCAGAGAGGGAAAAAGAGGAAGGCCTCAAAGAAGTCTCATCAGGAGGCTGGTCCTTCAGCCCCCGTCTCACCCGAGGTCGCTGCACCAGAGCCAATCTCAATCGAGCTTCTAGAGGAGGAGGTCCATCCCCAACCTCCAGTCGTGGACCTAGACGAAGACCAAGACGAAGGAGCTTCACCTTATGAGCCAGAGAGTGCTTCCGTGCCTAAGTCTCAGCTCTCGAACGAGAGCATAATGGCCCCTTGGCTCGGCCTCCTTAAAAGCAAGAACACCATTTTTCCCGCGAAAGTCATGGAGTGGGCTGACATGCCCACAAGTCAACTCGGAGGCCGGCCTGCCAGTTACTGTATGGTGGTGAGTACTTTACCTTTATACTCTATTTCCTTGTTCGTCTGTTAAAGGTACTTACATCTGCTTTCTTTTTGCCAGATGAACTCCGCCATTCATTCGTTAGTCTACTAGTCTGAGATTTGCTTGAAGTGAGCTCGGGAAGCTAGGGAGAATGCTCGAAAACATCACAACGAGCTGGACTTAGCTCGGGGTGAGGTTCTTCGAGCTAAGAAAGGAGCTCGGAGTCAATAGGAGCTGATCATGGCGCTGACGGAGGAGAAGCTCCAACACGAGAACAAGAACCTCGATGTGATGATCAAAGAGCACACCGAGATCTTTGAGACTGCCATCCAGGAGGCACGAGCTGAGGAGAGAGAGCGCGCCATCGAAGGCTTCAAAGAGTCTCTGGAGTTCCACAATCTCTAGGTCGAGTACGGATCAAGCTCCTATCGGACTAGTTTTAAGCTATGCAAATGGCTGATGCGGCAGAAGTTTCCCGAGCTTGACCTTGGAACTGTTTCCATGTCCGACCTTACTCCCGAGATGGCGAAAGCGGCTAACGAAGAACTTGGCTCCTCCGGAGAGGAAAGCGACCATGAAGTCCCCAAGGTGGGCCCGTCAGGCCGAGAGGACACGGAGGAGGATCGCATGGAGACTGACCTGCCTGGCAGTTCGAATGCATAATTCTTGCCTCTTTTCTTGGACCTCTTATGATGTACATCCCGGGCCTCCGAGCTCGGTCCATAGTGATAGTTTCCTTTTTTTGTACTCAAAGCTTCACATTAATGAAATACAAGTATTTTGGTAATCATTGTGAAAATTTTCTAAGTGTAAATAACTCTCGAACTAGCGAACTAAACCAAATAGGAGTAGATTTTTTTTCAAAGTGTTGGTTATCCCGAACGGTCGAGCTAACGAGTTGGACTACGAGTAGGAATAACTGGAGTAGATTATTTTCCAAGTGTCGGTTACCCCGAACTGTCGAGCTAACGAGCTGGACTCCGAGTAGGGATAACTTCGCATTGTTGTATGCCAAGATGGGTGGACACTGTAAGGTATATACACAACTTGTTTGCACACGGGCTACTCGTTTAGGTGTTGGTTATCCCTTAATGCCGAGCCATCAGGCCTGACTTCAAATGGGATAAACCTGTTGTTATATGCCGAGGTGGGCTAGACATCTTAGGGTTTGTACCCGAGCTGTCTATGCCTCAGGCGTGAGAACTAGTCTACCTATGCCGAAGAGGTGACTAGGACTTGTCTGCCAATGCCGAAGAGGCGAGTAGGGCTTATCTGCCTATGCCGAGGAGGCGACTAGGACTTATCGTAGTGCCGAGGTCATATGTCAGCTCGGCATCTTAACCCTTGGGCTTTTGGGAGTGACTCGCAGTCCTCTCTCTAGTTCGGTGATCCTTCTTGACCAGTTTGGTGGTCATGAGTAGTACCTTCTTAGGTTGTTGATATTCCACGCTCAAGGTACTCGCTTCCCTTCCAAAGTCTCGAGCTCATACATGCCTTCGCTAAACACCTGTCTTAATCGGTACGAACCTTCCCAATTACCAACGTCAGGATCAGGTACCATAACCATCCGAAGGACTAGGTCGCCCATGCGGAAGTATCATTTTTTGACCTGGGCATTATAGTACCAGCTACTCTCTGTTAGTAAGCTGCAGTCCAGATGTAAGCCAGGTCTCATACCTCTTCTACCAGGTCCAAGTTGGTACAGAACTCATCATTATTCGTCTCCTCGTCATAAGCCTCCAAGCGTAGTGTGGGCACCTCGATTTCTACTGGGATCACTGCTTTTGTGCCGTAAGTGAGGTTGAAAGGAGTCTCACCTATGGTAGTCTTGATGGTTGTCCGGTAGGCCCAAAGGATGTTGGGCAGTTCGACTACCCACAACCCCTTGGCTCGACCTAAGCAAGCTTTCAGTCCGTGAAGTATTTCTTTGTAAGTGACTTTCGCTTGCCCGTTCGCCTAGGGGTGTGCCACCGAGTTGAAATTTTGTTGAATTCCCATTTTGGCACACCAATTTTGAAACTTGATATCCTCGAACTACTTCTCGTTGTCAGAGATGAGATCATGAGGTAGCCCGAACCTGAAGGGATGAGAGATCCATCATATGGATGGCCAAACCCTACAGGAAGGTAGAATGAAATTTCAAAATTCCTCTCTCTCCCATGTGGGAATCACATTCCCTGTTTTAGAAAAACTGCACTTTTCAAGGATCAATCTTGAACCAAGAACCGAACCAGATCTGAACCAAAAAGCAGGAGAGGGATATACCTGATACGAAGAAATAGTATCTCCCAATGAAGGTGTTCATGCCCAAAGAAAATTTCCAAAGACATCTCTCACTAAAGATGACACAGTGTAAGGTGGAGCAGAATCAGCAGTGTTCTTCCCAAGAACCGAACTCTTCACAAGAATTCGATGGAGGCAATGAGCATAACTTCAAATCAGTCTTTCTCCAAAGACTGATATCAAGAATTGATCTTGAACACTCCTACAAAATTGGAGAACAAACTGCCAGTATGGCGGCGGCAGGAGGAGAACGCAGGGAAAAGGCACAGTTACACTGTATTCGACTTCTCTCTGTGCTCTGAGATCTTGTATCTCTGGAAGGCTGGAGTATTTGGGATGATCTGAATGGTTTGCCCCCTTCCTCCTTTTATTGGCTTAAAGAGAGCTCCTAATCCTATTAGGAGTTTCCTAATCCAAATACAGATTTGGATTAGGAGTTCTCTTTAAGAGATAAAGATAAGCCCTTATCTTATCTACAGATTAGATCAGCCCTCTCATAATCTTATTAGGAGGTTTCTAGATCCAAATCCATATTTGGATCTATACTCTCTGAGTGGATAGGGTAAGATCTTATCCCATCTACTGATTTAATCCCAGATCCGCCCCTTTATTTAATTACTCAAACTAGGTCAGTTTGAAATGGGCTTTAGGCCCATGAAATCTAAGTGCTCGAACTGCTTCCAAACTGCTGCCCAGTTGGGCTTCTTTGTATGGCGTGGGACCCAAACATTGATCTACACATCAGCCACATGAGTTCAGCCCAGCCTCTGTTACAAGGCCAGGCCGAATTCACTGAAAAGACAGTGAACCCCCTAAAGCCCATCACATAGACTCCTAATGGGCCCATCACATGGACTCCTAATGGGCCCAACACTTACACTAAGTGGTCCCTGGGCCAAGCCACCTTATAAAAACCCAGGGACTGTGGGTACATGCAAGAATAGCCCATAAGGCATTACCTCAATTGTCTTACACTTAACCTCTCGGCCCATAATGATCATACACTGCCCAACAAGAGAGGACCTCTCCCTCGGCTGCAAGGAATAGTGTCGCACACTCTCTGCTCACATGGATCCCGGGAATTAAAACATTTTGCAAACATTTTGAAACCATAATATATATATTTATATCCGTATATAAAATATATTTTGCAAAACAAATTTCAACGATTGAAATCGGCTGCTGGCAGTCTTGGTTTCCATCAGAGAGAGTGCATCCCTGATCATTACCTTTGTCCAACAAAGGTGCTGATCCTGTCACTATGATCACCCACTCAGATGTATTCTCGGACTGTCCCAACATACCCAGGTTTTGACCCCCGCTAAGGATCTCACTGATTGGCATATCAAAGACAGCCCAATCCGACACCTAGTGCAGTATCATAATCGAGTATAGGGGTCAGGTGTAACTTTCCAGTTTTGCCCACTAATCACTTAGGTCCAAGGCAATATTGGAAATCTAGTGTAACTTTCCATGTGATTTATGTGGTCAAATAGGACATACTAATTCTGATTGTCCATTAGGTAGTCCTTTTACTTCACATGAGAATGCTAATTTTATCTCTCATACTGATAGGCCGAATTTCAATCCCTACTCAAATACATACAGCCCAGGGTGGAGGAATTATCCAAACTTTTCATGGAGCAACAATCAACAAAAGGCACCCATGGGATTCCAACAGCAGCCGCCTCCACAAGAAAAAAGAAGTAATTTGGAAGAAATGATCTCTAAGTTCATTAATGCTACTGAAGCAAAGCTCCAAGAGCATGATAAGAGGTTCTTAAGTCAAGAAGCATCAATCAAGAACTTAGAAGTCCAAATGGGGCAGATCGTGAATCTGTTGTCGGAAAGAAAAGAGGGACGGCTACCCAGCAACACGGAGAAGAATCCCAGAGAACAGGTAAACGCCATAGCCTTAAGAAGTGGGAAGACAGTCGGCGAAGCCCAAGAAGACGACAATGAAGCTGATGTGGCTGATCTGCAAAAGGAGAATGAGGGAAGCACCCCTAAACAGAATTTACAAGAAATTAAACTTCCTATCCCCTACCTAAGAAGAGTCTTGAAGGCTAAATTAGATAAGCAATTTGAAAAATTTTTGGAAGTGTTCAAAAAAATCCATATTAATCTTCCTCTTCTTGATGTATTGTCACAGATGCCGAAGTATGCCAAATTCCTGAAGGAGGTGATGTCTAACAAAAGGAAGTGGGAGGATTGTGAGATGGTAAAGCTAAACAAAGAATGTTCGACCATTCTTCAAAATAAACTGCCTCCAAAACTTAAGGATCCAGGGAGTTTTTCTATACCTTGCATCATAGGCAATGCTGAATTTGAGAAAGCTTTATGTGACCTTGGCGCTAGTATAAATTTAATGCCCTACTCTATTTTCAAAAGACTTGGACTGCATGAACTAACATCTACAACTATTACCTTGCAACTAGCTGATCGAAGCATTAAATATCCTAGGGGAATAGTAGAAGATGTTTTAGTCAAAGTGGGTAATTTCATCATTCCTGCTGATTTCATTATGTTGGATATGGAGGAAGATAGGACAATGCTGTTGATTCTAGGGATACCCATTCTTGCTACGGTTAATGCTTTAATTGATGTGAAAGAAGGTCTACTTACTCTTAGAATCAATGGTGAAGAAGTGGTGTTTAATGTATTTAAAATCATGAAATGTCCCAACACAATTGAACATGAAATATATGCAATTGATTGCATTGATAAAGTAGATACATCTAAATCAGAAGGCATGCTGAAAGTTGCACTTAACAATAGTCCTAATCAATTGCAACAAACAGAGTAAAAGTTTGTACTGAAATCAGAATTGCAAAATTTGACTTCTGAGCTAGACTCTTTTGAATTTACAACTCATAATACATCTTTTATTAATTAACCTCGATATCACACAAAACTCCTCCCATCTATTGTGTAGGCCCCTATTCCAGGTTTAAACCCACCCAAGAAGGATGAGAGGGGGAAACATCGGAAGTTAAAAACCAGGTGGAGTGGACCCTTTGTAGTGGCAAAGGTATTTCCTCATGGAGCGATTGAACTGCATAATGGTAAGGGAAACACAATCAAGGTAAATGGGTAGCGTTTAAAGCATTATATTGAAGGAGAGCAACCCATCCACCATGGGTCCATTCTCTCTTTGAAACCACCATGAAAGAAAGGTGAAAGTCAAGCTCATGACTTAAAAAGAGCGCTTGTGGGAGGCAACCCATTGAGTTTAGTTGTTTGTTTTGTTCAGTTTTTTTTTCTTATGAGTGTGTTTTTTTTTTCTCATATCTCACATCTGCAGGATCTCAACGAGGTATTCAGGGAAGTCCCCTTAATTCTTTCTCTCCTTGTTCATTCTATGCATATTCCATACATTGAGGACAATGTATACCTTAAGTGTGGGGGAGGATTAAGGGGGATTAAGGGGTTGATAAATTTTTTTCTTCAATTAACTCTATCATGCTTCGATTATCACTCTCTAACCTTTCCTTTCGAAATTTCTGCTCCCTAGAGACTTGTTTTTGAATGATTGCAAACCACCATGAATCATGTGATTAGCATTTGGTTTATGACTGTAAAAAATGGTTTGATTATTCTAGAACTTGCTTTAGTAGACATGTTGAGACCACGGTAGTGAGTTCAAGGATTGGTATGAAAATGGTGATGCCGTTTTTCGAAAAAAAAAAAGAGCAAGGGAAGAGGAGAAGAAATAAAGAGTAGTGTGAGATTGAGCATAAAATGCACTCACACTAAAAGCATAAGAAAAGGGTGAAATGGAAATGCACTCACACTAAAAGCATAAGAAAATGGTGAGATAGAGCATAAAATGCACTCACACTAAAAGTATAAGAAAATGGTGAGATGGAGCATAAAATGCACTCACACTAAAAGCATAAGAAAAGGGTGAGATGAAGCATAAAATGCACTCATCCCTAGATCCCAAACCCCTTGTCACCTTTTGATGTAATGAACTCATGCTAGTGGTGGAGATGTGATACATAAGCAAGCCTATAGTAATAACATTCCTTGTTTTGACTTATTAAAAGAAATATATATATTTTATTATGAGGGAATACTTTGAATCTTGTTGCATTTTGATTATGAAAACAATAAGTGCTTACTTTAGTCCTAAAATTGTTCATGCGACGAAATGCCTACTCCCCTCGATTGCTGATTTCACAGGGGAACATGAGGATTGGCGATTTAAGATGATTCTTTGACAAGTTATAGAGGAACAAGAAGTGGAAGAATGGAAGGATCATTAAATACTGGATCAAGGCATGCAAGAGGGCGAACATCCTGTGAAGAATGACCTCCAAAAATTTTAGTTAGTCAGCTTGTCTTGTTTTAGTTTTGCTTCAGTTTTGTCTTGCCCGAGGACGGGCAAGAGTTTAAGTGTGGGGGGATTTGATGAGAATAAAATTTATCATATTTTTATCCCCTAATATTCTATCTTTAATACTGAATTAGTACTTAATTAGACTCATAATTCTTGTATTTCGGTGTAGGGCAAGGAAAGAAGTCGCAAGAAAGAAAACAAGGCTAATCGGATGGGTTTTCACAGTTTCGGCAGCGATCAGTAATCTGCGCCTAACTTTCATATCCGATCTCCGATTGGGTTGATTCAAAATCCACTGGAAAGATAAGAGAGAAAGCTACAACTTTCATGTTTTGGGCTTTCGCAGATTCAGTCTATATCGAAGTCAAATCCGGGTCCGAAGACAGAACAATTTCGTAGTGAGGCCCAGTTCCCAGCTGAAGCCCATTTCGCAGAAAAAAACATTGAGGCGGCCCAAGTTATTAAAGCAGCCCATTCGAATTCAAGAATTCGAGAGTCCTCTTAGATTTAAATTTTTAAATATAATTCCAGAAAGATTAAGAAAGGCTTAGATAATGAGAGAGGAGAGAAGATAGGATAGGATAGGAGGAGTTTGGATAAAGGCTGGATTATTCATTATTGAGATAACTCCAAGTAATTGTAAGCTATTTGAGAGCTAGGCGTACCAACCCTGAGGGGATCACAAATTGCATTGAGCTATCTATCAAGAAAGGAGAAAACAAATCAAGAAACTTGGGGAAGGTGATCAAGAACTCAAGAAACTTCAAGAAAAACGTGGCGGCAAGAAGAGGAGATCTCAGCACCATGGGCGAGTTCATGAGTTCTTTCTTTCCCTTTGTTTGCTTTAATTCTTTTATCATGAACTGATTTGTTTTTAGCTAGGGCTGTAGAAGGCCTAACCCTGTTAATGAGTATATTTTTATCTTTATGATTTATCCAAGATTGTAATTTCCATACAGTCTATGAATTATCTTGCTTAATGCGATTAAGAGCTTGACCACCCTTTAATTGATTTGGTTTATGTGAATGAATCGAGAGAGAAATTCACATAATTGACTGAATAGTTCATAGTGTGAATTGAATGGTATATAGAGATATATATACATGATTCATCTGAATATAATGGTTTTTCCTCAGACTTAATGCACTCCCATCTTGAGAACTCTACTCGAGAGATCGAAGGGTTACCTGAGGGGCGTAGTTTTAGTATATCTCGAGAGAGAATATTAAATAAAATTGGAGAGACTTCAGCTTATGGGAATGACAAATAATCTTGGTTAATCGAATCCATTAATATTCATTACATTGGTTAGGTGGACCAAAAGCCCCAGCGATTTCATCCATTGCATATTCGGTTAGTGATCATCCTTGCTTCTTTTTTATTTCTCTAGTTTTATTTTCAGTAGTTCTTACTCTTAAATTTGAAATTCGATTGTCCAAATAATTAGGAAAGGTTGTAGTTCTAATAATAGTTATTTTGTTAAATCCCTGTGGGAACGATATTTTTACACTACTTAATAACTAGTGCACTTGCTAGGGTTATATTTATATCTATCACCCATAATCGCCAAGGTCCAGGGCAATACTGAAAATGTAGTCCGATTTAGGGTTTCAAGTAAACCTACATTGCATGTACCTCGGGTCTCACCCTAACAGCTGAGACAGGCCACCCCAACACTTGGCGGCACACCAGTGTCAGCCTTAATAGGATAAATCTCCCCAGACTTATCCAACGGCTGTGAACATTCTAAACAAACACGAGTCTCATTATGTGTCTAGTTTAAAGGTATTACACAGAAACACACCACAATAACATGAATCAAATATGTACTTTATTCATTTATAGTAATATCATAATGTACATCAATCTGATTGGAGCTAAGGGCATACGCTGTCTAACAGAAGCAACATACTATGTTCTTCCAAAAGAAATTTTGTATGTTGCGGGCTGTGATCGTTGCCAAGGGTTCAGCTTCCACCCACTTCGTAAAGTAGTCTACCGCTACGACCAGAAACCTCATCTGTCCTGTCGCTGGTGGGAATGGGACAAGGATGTTGATTCCCCACTATGCGAAGGGCCATGGGCTAGTGAGGATCTGTCTGATGAAGTAGGAAATGAAGTCGCGCAGGATCTCTCTAACTTTGGCCAAATAAGCAGCCTTAGTGGGATCGCGGACTTCATACATACCGGTGACTTGGTTGATCACGATCTGTGAGTCACTGCATATGATGAGGTGCTTTGCCTTCATTTTCCTTGCTAGGGTTAGCTCAGCGACCAGTGCTTCATACTCTGCTTCGTTGTTTGATGCCGCGAAACTGAACCGGAGTGCGTATTCCAGCTTCACCTCGCTTGGGTCATACAGAATCATTCCTGCACCACTTCCTTGCTGGTTGGACGAGTCATCAACGTGGAGAATCTAGGGCTCCTCGTCCCAGGTCGGACCTTCTTTGACCGGGACTGGTGCTGCGCTGGTTGAAGCTTCCATCGTGTGTTCGAGCTTGGCCAGCTCGGGAGTTGCGGTACTGAATTCCGCCACAAAATTGGCCAAGGCATGGGCTTTGATCATTGTTTGAGGTTCATACTGGATGTCGTACTCACTAAGTTTGATAGACCACTTCGTCAATCTGCCTGACACTTCGGGTTTGAGCATAATCTGTCTTAGAGGCTTGTTGGTGAGGACGACGATAGTGTGGGCTTGGAAGTAAGGGCAAAGATTGCGAGCTACTATGATCAGTGCATACGCTAATTTCTCGATCTTTGGGTATCTGGTTTCTGCGTTCTGCAAAACTTTACTAACATAGTAGGTGGATCATTGGACCCGATCTACTTTTTTTATTAGTACCAAGCTAACCACCTCGTCACTCGCGGAGAGGTACAGCTTTAATACATCCCCTTCCTCAAGTCGAGTTAGAACTGTGGTGGTACCTAGGTATCTTTTCAGCTCATCGAAGGAGAGCTGACATTCCGTAGTCCATTCGACTTCCTTACTCTTTTTTATGGCTTTAAAAAAGGGTAGGCAGCGATCTGCCAAATTGGACATAAAGCGACTCAGGGCGGCTATCCGGCCAGTCAGCCTCTAAACCTCTTTTATTTTGCGGGGTGGTCTCATATCTAGGATGACCTTTATTTTTTCCGGGTTAGCCTCATTACCTCGTCAGTTGACTATATAGCCTAGAAATTTACCGAATGTGACTCCGAAGACACATTTGTTTGGATTTAATTTCATATTGTATTTTCGCAAAATTTGAAAAACACTTTGTAAATCATCCAACAAAAAATTTGAAAACTGGGTCTTTACGATCATGTCATCAACAAAACATTCGACTTTATTACCGATTAACGGCTAAAAAATTTTATTTACAAGGCGCTGAAAGGTTGCCCCGGCATTTTTTAGTCCGAAGAGCATGACCTTGTAGCAATACAACCTGAGCTCAGTTATAAAGGTAGTTTTTTCTTCGTTGGCAGGGCCCATCCTAATCTAGTTGTAACCGAAATAGGCATCCAAGAAGCTTAGCAACTCAGGCCCTGAGGTCGTGTACACTAGGCGGTCAATCTTGGGCAGCAGGAAACAGTCTTTCGGGCAAGCTCTATTCAGGTCAGTGTAATCGGCGCACATGCGCCACTTGCCGTTGGCCTTTTTTACTAGAACTGGGTTAGCTACCCAGCTTGGGTAAAGGACTTCCCTGATGAAATCTGCCGCTAGGAGCTTCCCGACCTCTTCATCGACTACCCTCCTGCGTTCCAAGGCGAGGTTGCACTTCTTCTGTCTAACTGGCCTGACTAAGGGGTCGGTATTCAATTTATGAGTTAGAATTTTGGAGTCTATCCCGAGCATTTCTACCGCAGACCAAGCAAAAATATCTAAGTTTTTAAGTAAGAAGCTTACTAGCTGGGAGCGAAACGGCTCGTTGATCGAAGCACTGATCTGGAGAGTCTTGGTTGGGTCATCGGTTGAGACCGGGATGTGGATCGTCTCCTCTGTTGGGGCAGCTCGCTCGTCGGCATATTCCGCTGGTCGCTCGATCTCAATATTAGCTGCTAGCTTTGCTTTCCCCTTGAGAGCAGCTATGTAGCACTTGCGAGATTCGAGCTGGTCACCTCGCACAACTCCTACTCCGTAGTCAATTGGAAACTTCATCGCCAGGTAGTAGGTGGATATTATTGCATGTAGAATGTGTGTAATGTATCAACCTACTATGGCGTTATAGGGAGAGGGAGTCGTGACCACTAGAAACGTGTGCTCAAACCTCACGATTTTTGGCCACGTGCCGGCCTCTACGGGTACCGTGACTCATCTGAGAGGTCTGACCTCCTTGCCGCTGAAGCCTACTAGGGGAGTGTCTGCCGGCTTTAGATTGCTTTACTATAGCTGTAGACTCGTCCGAGAGGTCTGACCTCCTTGCCGCTGAAGCCTACTAGGGGAGTGTCTGCCGGCTTTAGATTGCTTTTCTATAGCTGTATCTTGTCGAAAGTTTCCTTGAACAGTATATCCACCGAACAACCTGAGTCCACCAGGATGCGGTTGACTTCGAAGTCGTTGAGCCTCAATTTTATCACTAGAGCATCGTCATGAGGATATTGGATCCCGCATGCATCGTCCTCCATGAAGTATATTGGTTCTTCAAGCCGAGGTCGTTTTGGAAGGTCTTCCTCTTCATTTTCTAGCTCATGGACTGAGGTCTACCCGGCTGCCGATGTACACCCCACGATGATGGACCCGCCCGTAATCATGTTGATTACCCCGCGGATTGGTCTTTCCTCGGGCAACTGTCGCGGCGGTTGCTCATTCTGCTTACTAGTCTCAGGGGCATTCCTTCTCTGGTCCCCCTGTCGGACTGCTTGTCGATCTGCTTGGCCTCTCTCTTCTTGCTGTATAAATTTTTTCAAGTACCCGTGACGGATGAGCTCCTCAATCTCGTCACGAAGGTTCCTGCAATTTTCCGTGGTGTGCCCATGGTCTCTGTGGAAATGACAGAAGACATTCCGGTTCCTTGTTGCAGGATCTCCCCTCAATCTGGGAGGCCATTTGACGAAGGAGGAATCCTTAATGGCCATTAGGATTTCTCCTCGCTTAGCGTTTAATGGCGTGTAGTTTGTTCTTTCAATAGGTGGGGTCCTAGAGCACCGAGCTGATTTGCGAGTTCGCGAGGGAGACCGGCTTCCGGATTTGATTCTTCACCTACTCGGGAACTTGCTCTTTCTTCTTTTGTGTCTGCCATTACCTGTGTCTTCATTGTCTCTTTTCCTTTTTTTTGTTGGGTTGTCAGCCTTCTGGTTGATTTCCTCTTCAGTACCGATGAACTGATCGGCTAGCTTGAGGAATTCAGGGATGTCCTTTGGTTTATTGGCCACCACATGCCATTTAAACTCCTTGTGGGTTATTCCTTTCTTAGCTGCCATGAGTCTTACCGTCAGGTATAGGTCTGGTATCTGTAGGCAGGTGTCGTTGAAGTGCTTAATGTAGCTTCTAGTCGACTCTCCTTCTCTCTGAACTACATTGACAAGGCTTTCCTACAACCTCGGGCACTTCTTGCTAGTGAAGAAGTGCGAGGTAAATAAATTTGTGAACTGCAACCAGCTTTTGATCGATCCCAACACGAGGTTTCGATACCATGTCCGAACTACCCCTTTAAAGGTAGTGGAGTAGGCCACACACATACAAGACTCATCGGCCCCAACTAGGTGCATCTGGGACTGGAAAGATTCCACATGGTCATTAGGACCGAAGGACCCGTCGTACTTAACTAAGGGAGGCATCTTGAAGTCCTTAGGCATCGGGGTCGCCAAGAGCTCGGGAGACAGGGGAGACGACCTAGAAAGTAGGGAAGGAGCGGCTTTTGTAGCTACCGAGCTCGCTTCATCCTTAACTTTGGCTTGCCCTTCCTGCTGATTCGGCCTCGCTAGTTGGCTGTTCTGAGTCGTGGTACGGCGTGCCTTGCGACGTCTCCGCTGTTGCTTCTTTACTAGCTCGGCATTTGTGCTACTGATTTCAGTGTGCTCCGGTACCGCTCTGTCGCGAGGTAACTCCTGATTACTTGTGGGATTTTGGGGCTGGCTATCACGGATGGAGAGGCCCTGTCTCGAGTTTGCACCTCGAACCCTGAACTGGTTACCTGCTAGCGAATTGTCATTTTTTTGTTGTGAATGCCAATGAAGATTGGTCCTGTGAGGCTGAGTATCCCCGGACCTGTTTTCGAGGTTCCCTTGTGAGGTAGGTGGAATAAGATGGTCGTCTCCTCTCCCACAGGGTGAGACTTGACTCTTGGGAGGAATCGGGACTTGGGTGGTCTCTTCGCCTCGGTGGGGAGATCGGCTAATATTTTGATTAACCTGAGGTCGGTTCTGATTCTGATGGGCCACTGTGTGCCAAGGTGGAACCGGCTGTTGGTTCTGCAGCAATGGAGGGAACTGATGCTGGTACTGCTAGTAGAAGAAATGTTGTTGGTACTGTTGAAACTGTTCGACCTGCTGCATCTAGATCTGGATAGCCCGAACGTAGTGCACCAGGTCGTTGAACTGGGACTACGCGACTCCGGGGGGAACCACAGAAGGCTCAGAAAAAGTTGTGCCGACTACCGGGGGAAGTGGGGCGTTCACCTGTGTGGTGTTTGGTGGCACAGTTGGAACTCCAGACGCAGTAAGCGGGATGATGAATTGGCCGATGCACACCGTAGGGAGTTCGGGTTGTCCCCCGGAGACGTTCATCTCGCTGCTTTGCCCGACATGACTGGAAGATGCCATTGTCGTAGAAATGAGGTTGGTAATTGTAAAAAAGGAGATAACTTTTTGGTCGTACAGATGGCGCCAATTGATGTAGCGCGATCTGACTACTCCCAACTGGAGGGTCATCAGGCTTCCAATCGACCAACAAGCTAGATGAATCTGCAAGATAGTGGATCAGAGAACCCGGGGTTGCTAACCCAGCGAGGTCGCTCCGATGCTTAAGTTAGTGTACTATGGTGCGAGCTGAATGCTTTGAGAATCTGAGAGCTTGAGAGCTAGAGAGTAGAGTGATCACGCGTACCTGGGCCATGGAGGGGTTGTTGCTCTTATATAGCTGAGCTCCCATGGATTTCATAGAACAGTTCCAAGATCTTCGGCCTGAGGGGATGAGATCCGTTTCTGCTTTAATCGAGGAGTAACGTATCTGTCAATCAGGTTTATCGTTTCCGCCCGATCCAGACAGGGAGAAGATAAGGCATGCTGTTACATAGCATGATCCCGTGCAGTTTGGAGTCTACTAGAGAAACTTTCGGAGTCATTATGTGGCAGTTCGGGCTGTTAGCCCCAAGCTGATACTTCGGTTCTTTAGTTCTGAACTGGATTGAATGCCGAGGTGCCCTGACGCCGAGGTGACTCTACATCGAGGTGATTGAACGCTCGAGCTCAAACATTATGAACTAGGTCGCGCCAAATCACCCTTCATCTACTTCCCCCCACTCCTCGTTCCAGGGGTCCCAACCCGGTGCGAGGAGTTCGTGGAGGATCTAAAGGGATTTGGCGCGGGGTTTGGAGAATCTGAAGAGCGAATCGTTGGTCGAGCCTGTTCAACCGTCTGGCTCAACCACGACAACAATCGAGCACTGAACACCGGCCACTATCATCTCCTTCGCCACTGCTCAAGCTTAAGCTCAATGCCTCAAGGCCCTCAACCATCTAGCATCACTAGCCCTTGAACTGCAATAGTCCAGCATCACTAGCAAACAGTGCTCACTAGTCACCACCATCGCATTTGCACCATCGGGAACCCACAATTGTCACCATCACACACTCACATTTGGCCCACCGTCGAGAACCCACAACCACCGCCATCAATCCCTTGCCTCTTTTCTCAAGCTAATCACTTGCTTTTCTTTGCAAACTCAATCATTTAGGATTCTCGGCCTCATGTCGATCAAAATTGAATCAAATCGATATTCAATTTAATAATCGAATTCGAATTTGAATTGAAACAATCGATATCCGTCGGATATCGAATCGAATCCAAATATTGTTCTTTATAACCGGTTTTGGATTCGAATCAAGCCTGATTCGATTCAAATTTGATCCATTTACAGGCCTATGCATTGCTCTACAAAGTCTTTTTCTGTTGCATGCTCTTCGAAGACTGAGTGTGTCAGTTTTTGAAATCGCATGACGTATGCCAAAAGGTCTTCCTTGGCACATTGTTCTGTGTTACGTAGGTCCACCATCGAGGGTGAACCACTTGGACAAGAACTTCTTTGCTAACTTGGCCCATTAGTCGATGCTCCCCGCCGTCAGGTTGATGAACCATGAATATGCCAACCTAGTCAAGGATTTAGAGAACTCTTGAACCTTTAGGTCTCCATCCAAAGTGAACGCTCCTAGTGCATCTTCAAACTTGTTGATGTGTTCTAGTGGGCTTCCCTTCTGCCCTTTGTTTTATGGCCACTGCTGCGGAGGAACGTAACTAGAGAGATATGGATTGTATAGGATTCGGTTAGAGTAAGGTTTCTAGAGTACAAGTGTGGGTTGGGTTCTATTCTGGCTTTTTTTAACCAGGCCCTAGATGTACTCCCTTATTTCCATTCGACTGATGGGCACCTCTGCCATCGCACTACCTGGTGGGACTATGCGAGGTTGTTCGATGGTGGAGAAGTGGGTCCTCTGCACTGGTAAGGGTACAAGATTGGTTCCAAAAGGGTGTTCCATTGCTCCAGGGTTCAGACTCCCAGGAAGAATAGCGGGGAAGGGTGCAATAGGGCCAACAGGAGTGAATGGGGAGTGTTCAGCCGCCTTCATTTTCTGTAGGAGTAATTACTAGGTGTTTCTCATTTCGGCCTACATTTGTTATAGACGGCTGAAACAGGTTTCAAAGTCGTACACCTTGTTGGCCAAGATGTCGATATCAACCTAGTCAACGGTGTTAGACAGTTTTGTATGCCCTTAGCTTCAATCAGAATGATGTACTTTATGAGTTTATTGTAAATGAATAAAAGTGCATATTTGATTCATGTTCCCTTGGTTTGTTTCTGTGCAATACCCTTAAACTGGACACTTAATGAGACTCGTATTAGTTTAGAATGTTCACAGCCAGTGGGTCGGTTTGGGGAGACCTATCCTGACAAGGCTGATACTGTGGTGCCACCAAGTCGGTTGGGGTGGCCTGTCTCATCTGCCAGGGTGAGACCCTAGGCACATACAGTGTAGGATTAATTGAATCTATGAACTGGACCAGATTTTCAGTATTGCCCTGGACCTTGGAGATTGATGGACAAAACTGGAAAGTTACACACAACCCCTAGACTCGATTATGATACTGCACTAGGTGTCGGATTGGGCTGTCTTTGATGTACCAATCAGTGAGATCCTTAACGGGGGTCAAAACCTGGGTATGTTGGGACAATCTGAGAATTCATCTGAGTGAGTGATCATAGTGATAGGATAAGCCCCTTTGTCGGACAAAGGTAATGATCGGGGATGCACTCTCACTGATGGAAACCAAGACTACCAGCAGTCGATTTCAACCATTGAGATTTGTTTTGCAAAATATATTTTATATGAGATATAAAAGTATATATTATGATTTCTAAAATGTTTGCAAGAAGGTTTTAATTCCCAGGATCCATATAATTAGAGAGTACAACATTGTTCCTTGTAACCGAGGGAGAGGTCTTCTCTTGTCGGGCAGTGTATGATCATTATGGGCTGAGAGGTTAAGTGTAAGACCATTGAGGATAATACCTGATGGGCTAATCTTGCATCTGCCCACAGTCCCAGGAAGGTGACTTGGCCCAAGGACCACTTAGGGTAAGTATTGGGCCCATAGAGCCCATAAGATGGGTTTCAGGGGGTGCACTCTCCACAACAGTGTATTCGGCCAAACCTTGTAACAAAGGCTGGGCTGAACCCATGTGGCTGATGTGTAGATCAATGTTTGGGTCCCACGCCATACAAGGAAGCCCAACTGGGCAGTAGTTAGGAAGGTTAAGTGAGTACATAAGCTTATTGGGCTGAAAGCCCATTTCGAACTGGGCTATTTAATTAGTCAATTATGGGGCAAATTCTGAGATGGATTAGTAGATAGGATAGGGTCTTGACCCTATCCACTCAGAGAGTCCAGATCTGAATGTGATTCACAGCTAGAAACCTCCTAATGAGATTAGGAGAAAGCTGATCTAATCTTCAGATAAGATAACGGTTTATCCTTATCTCAGATTCGCCCCACAGATGGATGATCATATCAGCCCAGCTCGAAATGGGCTTTTGGCCCATTAGATGTTCAGTGTTTAACTAGTTTCCAATCTGCTGCCCAGTTGGGCTTCTTTGTATGGCGTGGGACCCAAGCATTGATCTACACACCAGCCACATGGGTTCGGCCCAGTCTTTAATGCAAGGCCCAGCCGAATTCACTGAAAGACTCAGTCAACCCCTGAGTCCATCATATGGACCCTATGGGCCCAACACTTACATTAAGTGGTCCCTGGGCCAAGCCATCTTATAAAAACCCAAGGACTATGGGCAGGTGCAAGATTAGCCCATCAGATACTACCCTAAATTGTCTTACACTTAATCTCTCAACCCTTAATGATCAAGCACTGCCCGACAAGAGAGGACCTCTCCCTCGGCTGCAAGGAACAGTGCCGCACTCTCCACTCACATGGATCCCGGGAATTAAAACCATTTGCAAACAATTCGAAACCATACATATATATATATATAAATATTAATTTTGCATAACAAAATTTCAACGATTGAAATCAACTACCGGCAGTTTGGTTTCCATCAGGGAGAGTGCATTCCCGATCATTACCCTTTGTCTGACAAAGGGGCTAATCCTGTCACTATGATCACCCACTAAGATGAATTCTCAGACTGTCCCAACATACCCAGGTTTTGATCCCCATCTAAGGATCTCACTGATTGGCATATCAAAGACAGCCCGATCCGACACCTAGTGAAATGTCATAATCGAGTCTAGGGGTCAGGTGTAACTTTCCAATTTTGTCCATCCATCTCCAAGGTCCAGGGCAATACTAGAAATCTGGTCCGGTTCAAGGATTCAAGTAATCCCATACTGCATGTGCCTTGGGTCTTACCCTGGTAGCTGAGATAGGCCATCCCAACACTTGGTGGCACACCAGTATCAGCCTTGGCAGGATAAATCTCCCCAGATTTTTCCAACGGTTGTGAATATTTAAAACTAACATGAGTCTTTATAAGTGTCCAGTTTTAAGGTCTTACACAGAATTAAACCAAATAACATGAATCAAACATGCACTTTATTTATTTCCACTAAATAATAAAAGTACATCAAATCGGATTGAGGCTAAGGGCATACAAAACTGTCTAACATTAATCAAGGCTGAAAGTCAGCCCTAATTTTCCCACTAATGGGCCTGAGGATTGATGTTTAATTAAATGGTTAATTCGGCCCAACCTGTAAAGGCCCAATTTTAAATAGTTAAAACTGCTAAAAGTCCACTTAACATTTAAAGCTATATGAGCTGAACCATTCAGTCCATATACCTAGATAATATTAATGGTTAATATTGTGGATTTAAAATGGGCTTCAAATGGGCCTTACAGATGATTAATTGATTGGATCAATTTATTCCTGCATGAGATGTATGGATGTGTGATGTGCTACGCACATGGGCCATAAGTGCTTGGCCCATGCTCAATCGATAGTGGCTCTTACGCACACCATGGCTGAATGCACATTATTGCCATGGTGTCCCTTTTAGTCATTGGATGACCTCCCTCAGTGGTGGGCCCCACACCTCATCAAGAGGTTACGTGCGGAACCCTAGCCGATTTAGGCCCACCGAAATTTGGCTTTATGAAAGTCAGTGGGAGCCACTTTGGTTTCACCTAAAATTAGAACTAGGGCGTAATTAATTGTTCCCTCTAGCTAATATGAGTGCATGTGATTGGGAGATTCATATGATAAATTCTCTAAAGGCCTTCCATCATTAGCATGAGAATGGGTCATTCAGTAATGAGGAAACGCACCCGAAAATGGGCTATCCATTTGTTGTTGGGCTTGTCTGAGTGTTTCATAAGATGATAGGGGCGTCATAGACCGATGTGGGAGGGGCTTCACTAGAAAATGAGAACTCTCTCACGATATCTTGGCGTTCACGAATATGATGGGTAAGCACTCACTGGACAGAAAGGTTTACCCGAAAATGGCTCTAAACCTTGTCTGACAGAGGCCAAAGGGAAAACTCATATGATGAGTGGATATGATCCTTCACAAAAAGGTGGTGGGGCTACGCAGCTGAAACAGTTGGCTCCATGCACCGTATGTGATTTCCCACATTTCCAGAGACAACCCGTAGTCTTCGTCATTGAGAAAGGAGGGAAATCTCAGAGATGAATAAATGGAAATGGAACGTAGATTAAAATCCATATCTATGTAATGAACATGAATCAAATAAGGTTATGGACTGATGTTTGCTCTTTTATCAGAAAATGGCAAACGGATCATTTGCAAAATTGCTTGATGACAACAAGTTGAAGGGCCCAAACTATGCCGACTGGTACAGGAACCTAATGTTGGTCTTAACCTCTGAAAAGTTGGATAAGGTAGCCAAGAATCCTGCCCCGGATCGTTCGGGAGATAGGGCTTCCGAGGCCTGGAGAAGAGAATACTAAGAATGGGAGGAGAAAAACTCCCTTGCCCGCTGCTATATCATTGCCTCTTTAGACAATTCAATTCAGAGGCAGTTCGATCAGATCGAAGTAGCTAAGGACGTACTAGACAGTCTGAAGACAATGTATGAAGAGCAGAATCGTTCTACTCGGCAGAAGGTCTTGAAACAATTCATGACCGCGCAGATGTCCAAGGACCAACAAGTTCACGATCATTGTCTTCGAATGATGGGCTATATCAACGAACTGGAGGCTCTTGGATCCGGGCTGGATCTGGTAACACAGATCGATGTTATTCTCAACTTTCTGCCTCCATTCTTTAATCCAATCATCATGAACTACAACATGAACAAGCTGAACGTCAGCTTGCAGGAACTCACTAATATGTTGCAGAGGGCCGAAGAATTGATTAAAAAGGATGAGGCCATTGCCATGCTTGTTGAAACTGGCAAATCGGGCAAGAAAAGGAAGGCAAAGAGAAAGCCCAAGAAGAAGGCTACAAAACCCAAGAAACTGAGGAAGGACAAGGCATCAGATGCCTGTCATTTTTGCAAGAAGATCGGCCACTGGAAAAGGAACTGTCCTGCTTACCTGGAATCCAAGAAAGGTAATTTCGAAACTTGTGTTATAGAAGTCAATTTATTGGTAGCTTCTGCGTCCTGGTGTATTGACTTCTCCTGCTACACCACAACTTAACGGTGTTTCAAAGAGGAGGAATAGGACCTTATTGGATATGGTCCGGTTGCTTCTCATATACTCAGAGTTACTCACATCCTTTTGGGGTTACGCATTAGAGACTGCGATTTACGTGCTGAATCGGGTTACAACCAAATCGGTTCCGAAAACTCCATATGAACTTTGGACTAGAAAGAAACCAAGTGTCAGACACTTGAAGATTTGGGGTTGTCCAGCACACGTTAAAAGAACGAGTGTAGACAAGTTGGAATCCAAGACCAGCCGTTGCCTATTTGTAGGCTACTCAAAAGGCTCTGTAGGTTACTTATTCTATGACCCAAGTGAGCAGAAAGTGTTATGCAGTCGAAATGCGCAATTCTTGAAAACCGATTACATCCTGGACACCCATTGTCAGGAAGTTGTTCTTGATGAGGAGAGCTCAGGAGCAGTGGGAGATGTCCCACAAGTTCCAGGTAGTGACCAACGTAGAAGATCCACTTGGGTATCCAGGCCACCAGTCTAATATGGTTATGACCAGGATAGTTACCTGGTGGAAACCTTGACTAGTGAGGAGGATCCCGTGACTTACGTGAAAGCTATGTTGGACATAGATTCCCAGAAGTGGGTGGAGGCCATGAGAGCAGAGATGGACTCAATGGAGACCAATGGAGTCTGGACTCTAGTAGATCCGCCCTCCGGGGTAAAAGCAATTGGTTGCAAATGGATTTACAAGAGGAAAAACGGCCCCGATGGTAGGGTTGTGACCTTCAAAGCTCGTTTGGTGGCGAAAGGGTACACTCAGAAAGAAGGCATCGATTATGAGGAAACCTTTTCGCCTGTGGCCATACTCAAATCCATTAGGATCCTGGTAGCTGTAGCAGTATACCATGATTATGAGATTTGGCAGATGGATGTCAAAACTGCATTCCTGAATGGAGTTGGGAGTAGTTCACGAGTTGGGAGTAGTTCACAGCTCGTGAGGCTGCCAAAGAAGCCGTGTGGATGAAGAAGTTCGTTCACGAGTTGGGAGTAGTTCCGTCCAGCACATCACCCATCCCATTGTTGTGTGACAACAATGGATGCATTGCTCAGGCTAAGGAGCCACGAGCCCACTCGAAGTCGAAGCACATCGAGAGGAGTACTACGTACTGCTGGAGATTGTTGGTAGAGGGGGCATCTTGATTCAGAAGGTAGCGTTAGTGGAAAATGTAGCAGACCCATTGACGAAGCCACTATCACAGAAAGTGTTTGAGAAACACGTGGAAAGCATGGGACTCCGGCTTGTACCTGATTGGACCTAAGTGCAAGTGGGAGCTGTTAGACAGTTTTGTATGCCCTTAGCTTCAATCAGAATAAAGTACTTTATGAGTTTATTGTAAATGAATAAAAGTGCATATTTGATTCATATTCCCTTGGTTTGTTTTTGTGGAATACCCTTAAACTGGACACTTAATGAGACTCGTATTAGTTTAGAATGTTCACAGCCAGTGGGTCGGTCTGAGGAGACCTATCCTGATAAGGTTAACACTGTGGTGCCACCAAGTCGGTTGGGGTGGCCTGTCTCAGCTGCCAGGGTGAGACCCTAGGCACATATAGAGTAGGATTAATTGAATCTATGAACTGGACCAGATTTCTAGTATTGCCCTGGACCTTGGAGATTGATGGGCAAAACTGGAAAGTTACACCCAACCCCTAGACCCGATTATGATACTGCACTAGGTGTCAGATTAGGCTGTCTTTGATGTACCAATCAGTGAGATCCTTAGCGGGGGTCAAAACCTGGGTATGTTGGGACAGTCTGAGAATTCATCTGAGTGAGTGATCATAATGACAGGATCAACCCCTTTGTCGGACAAAGGTAATGATCGGGGATGCACTCTCCCTGATGGAAACCAAGACTGCCGGCAGCCGATTTCAACTGTTGAGATTTGTTTTGCAAAATATATTTTATATGAGATATAAAAGTATATATATTATGGTTTCTAAAATGTTTGCAAAAAGGTTTTAATTCACGGGATCCATATAAGTAGAGAGTGGAACACTGTTCCTTGCAGCCGAGGGAGAGGTCTTCTCTTGTCGGGCAGTGTATGATCATTATGGGCTGAGAGGTTAAGTGTAAGACCATTGAGGATAATACATGATGGGCTAATCTTGCATCTGCCCACAGTCCCTAGGTGTTATAAGGTGGCTTGGCCCAGGGACCACTTAGGGTAAGTGTTGGGGCCATAGAACCCGTAAGATGGGTTTCAGGGGGTGCACTGTCCATAACAGTGTATTCGGCCAGGCCTTGTAACAAAGGCTGGGTTGAACCCATGCTGATGTGTAGATCAATGTTTGGGTCTCACGCCATACAAAGAAGCCCATCTGGGCAGCAGTTAGGAAGGTTAAGTGAGCACATAAGCTTAATGGGCTTAAAGCCCTTTTCGAACTGGGCTATTTAATTAGTCAATTATGGGGCGAATTCTGAGATGGATTAGCAAATAGGATAGGGTCTTGACCCTATCCACTCAGAGAGTCCAAATCTGAATGTGATTCAGATCTAGAAACCTCCTAATGAGATTAGGAGAAAGCTGATCTAATCTTCAGATAAGATAAGGGTCTATCCTTATCACCTAAAGAGAAGGTTGATCCAAATATGATTTGGATAAGCAGCTCCTAATTGGATTAGGAGCTGATCTTTTTAGGTTAACAAAAGAAAAAGGGGGCGGCAGCTTTAAACAGACACAGATTGAGATCCTCTTGAGTGCTGAAATCACAAGAAGAGAGAATTCTGCAGCCTGCGAATACTCTCTTGCCGCCTCCTTACTGTCGCCGCCATTACCCCTAGTTCGATCTCCAGTTCTTAGGAAAAATCAAGATCTGATCTTGATACCAATCTTTTGGGAAAATATTGATTGGAGCTGTACTCACAAGCCATCCAGTTGATTCTTGCGAAGGGTCAAGTTCTTTTGGAAGAACATTGCTGATTCTGCTCCATCCTGCACTGCGCCATCTTCAGTGGGAGCAGATTTTGGATCTTTCCTTGGGCGTGAACACCTCCATTAGGAGATATTGTTTCTCCGTATCAGGTACATCCTCCCTCCTACTTCTTTTGGTTCAGATCTGGTTTGGTTCATGATTCAAGATTGATCCTTGAAAAATATGTTTTTCTAAGGGAATGTGATTCCTAGTTGAAGGGAGAGAAAAATTTTTGAAATTCGCCCCCTTATTCCGCAAGATCAGGGCGTCCATACGATGGATCTCTCATCCCTTCAAACGGTTTCTAAGCCATTATGGTCCTCAACTCCTGGATTAGTGTTGTCAAGGTTGTTTGGTTGTTCTTTTGGGATAGGGGAAAGGACAATTCTACAAGCATCTATTTCCGCAATCAAGGACGTAACTAGAGATTCTAATGTAAGTGGTGCGGTAAGGCTATGTGTGATAGTCTCCTTGAAGGGTGAAGAAAGGCGAGGAACAAGAGTAGGCTATGAACTTCTATTAACAGAGTTGTGTTCCTATTATGATCCGCATCGCCTTTTATAAGGGGAGATCCCAAGGTCCTGAAAGGAATGAGCCAAAAGGGATTTGACTCGTATTTTGAAAGGGGATCTCCGATTCGGTGTCGGCTGACATGGGGACACTACTAGGGGTTCGCCATGTCATTTTCGAAACTACCAATTAGAAACTCTACTTTCCCCAAATTTCTCCTAAACAATCTCCCCCATTAGAAACTCCTAAACTACCAATTAGAAACTTTACTTTCCCCAATTAGAAACTCTACTAAATTTCTCCTAAACAATCTAATATCCTAAAATTTCTCCTAAACAACCTACCCCGTTATCTTCAACTTTCTCCAAAGTAATCTCAAATTTAGTAGAGAGTTTCTCTCCTAAACTATCTCTAATTCTTATTTATCTTCTTCCCTACTTTTTATCTACACTTATCTTAAGAAAGTTTGAATTAAAAAATTTAAGAATTATTTAAATATTCTAAAAAATTACATAATAATATTAAAATATTTATTAAATTGACAAAAATAATTTTAATCAATTTAATAATATTCATATTTTTAATAATTATATAATTTTACAAAATTCATCATGAAATTATGTACAAACAATATAAATTATGATTTTCTGGATTATTCAATCTAAATGTTATTCAAATAATAAAAATCTAACAATAAAAATGAAATATTATTTAAATATTTCAATAACAAAATATTAAAATTAATATTTTAAATAATTTAATAATATATTGTAAAAAGTTATTGAATAGCTTTCAATTATAATAAATAGATTAAGTTTTTAAATATTTAGTTATAAAACTAAATATTTAAAATAACTAGATTTTAAATAGTTAAAACAACAAAGTTATGTATTAATAGTATTATAATTTTATGGATTGTTAAACTCAACAAGTAATTAATATTTCAAAATTTAAATAATTATATTATTTCAAAAAATAAATAATATTCTAAATAACTAATTTCATTTATACCAATTAATAATTCTAGAAAATAACTTTCAGAAAAATTATTGTTCATTAGTAATTATTTTAAAAACTTAATCTTCATTTATTGTTATTTAATAGAAAGTTTTCAATAATTAGAGTTTAAACTACTGTTATTTAGGCTTTTTAGTTTAATTTATTATGTATTTTTGCTATAAATATTTAATAAATATTGGGGCTTAAACTATTGTTCACAAGTTGGTTTGGTTTAGTTATAGGTTGTTTGGACAACCAAATCGACATGGTTAGATTGGGGGGTTGGTCACTCTGGTTATATTGGTTTAGGTCAATTTTCAGTTTGATCAGTCTGTTCAAAAATTTAAACTTAAAAATTAAATTTAAAATTTAAGTTTAAATTAAAAAAATACAATGGAATTATTTAAAAATAATAATTTTAAATTTTAAATTTATGATATAAATTATTTTAGCCTAAGAAATATTGGAATTTCCTACTTTCCTGTATTAAATGAATACATTTAAAATATAAAATATTAATATATATCTATGGTTGGGTCATTCGATTTTAGTTAGTTTACAAATGGCCAAAGCAAAACTGATCCAACTCAATCAGGTTGGGAAATTGTTGAACCAAAGGTGGTTGGAAATAATAGAAATCGGGTTGGACAATTTCATTAGTTTGATTCAAAATGGCAACAAGGTGGGGCAGGGACAAGGTCCCTCTCCCCGTCCCCATCCCCACTAATAGGGACAAAGTTATCCTTATCCCCGTCTCCACGAGGTCCCCATCCCCGCATGGATCCCCACTCCCTGTAATTCCTCATAATGTCAACCATTATGTTTTTGTTTTTTATTTTATTTAAAAAATAAAAATAAATTAATTAAAATTTACAATCCTATTAGAAAATATTTAAATATATTCAACCATATTTTAAAAAATATTAACATATAGATGTATGTGTACATATATGCATATATATACATATATATTAGCGAGGATCCCATGGGGGGAGGATTTGGGTCCACACGAGGCAAGGAGTGCTCTTCCCGTCCTTGCACTATCCCCACCAACGGGGATGGAAATTTCACCATCTCCATCCATGCGGGGGGGGGGGGGGGGGGAAACCATCCCCATCACTGCCCCATTCAAGGTAGACCCCCACGGGGATCAAGGATACGGAAAAAATTGGCATCCCTAAGTTTAATAAAAAACCTTATCTAAAATTAATTATTATTATTTTTGTATTATAAGAAAAATTATTAAAAGTAGTAAAGAAAATATAGATGATTATTAATTATTGTATAAAACAATTGTATACATGTTTCTATTATTTATCTTTAACTTAACAAATCCCATACATCACATGGATTCCCACTAGTGGGTTAATAAAGTAAAGAAATTAAGGGTAACTTATTAATAATATATTCTGGTTGACCTTAGAAACAAAGAAAAATGGGTCACATAGGACCTGGATAGACTTTCTTCCTCACCCGTTTGATGCTACAATGCAATGCACACACCAACGAACATTGTAGCATCATAGCACCACTGAAGCTTGCCCAGTTCACACCTAATCAATTTTTCAAATCACGATAACTTCCTAAATTCCAGCGTCTGGTCATGAATTGGTCAAAGGTTGGAATGAGTAAAGGTTTGGAATGTTTTAATTGTGACACTTTCAATACTAGTAAGTGGGCACGTGTGTTGCACGTGGGAGTTGTCATGATAATGATTAAAGTATGGAAAATTAAAAATTTGAAAAAAATTCAATACACTTGTACAATAATCAATTTTTTGATTAATTAGAGTGTTGAATACTTTAATGATGCACTAACCAGGTTCGTTGAAAGGTAGTAAACGAGTTCATAAGGAACATACCATTCAGTTCGGTGGCCAAATTTGCTTTTGACCACAAGTATATGGAGCCGAAATATATGGTATGGATGTTAATCTCATTCGTTCACACTGCTAGATCATGTCTTTATTTTCTGTTGGTACATCTTAATATCCTTCCACTGGTAAAGACTTAAAACATGTAGGTAGGCAATAAGGCCCCTTTCCACACATGTAGGCAGACAATAAGATCCCTTTCCACACCTTTATACAAATAGAGACTTGAATGTAGACACATGACTTAATTTAATAAATGGGGCTGAACTTCCGCTTATCATCACTATACTTCACCTAGTTAGTTGACAAATTGATAGATTGACTATGAAGTTTGAGTTCCTGTAGAGAAATGTCACAATTTTTCAAGTCCAAGCTGAAGGGGAGGGTTTTGTAGATAAATACCATTACCAACCAATCACATTTTGCAACCAATAAAGTGGAGCTTACCATATGAGGCTTCAGTCCTTTAGGTTAATATCATGAAAGCCTTCTCATGCTTTGTCAATCAACCAACAACATGAGGCCCAATTTAAAGTGTCAATAAATGCATAATAATATAGACAAAAGAAGCTCATATGGTGGATTAACCTAGAGAAATTAATCGGTTATAAAAAATTCATCTGTATGGGTGGCCTTTTCTCAATCATACTCACACATATGCCTCCCTGTTGTCTTACTTTCCCATCCTTTTCTCATGTGTAATCATCAGTGCATCTAAATTATGCTGAAATCTTCTATTGTTGAAACCTCCCCTCCCCTGAAGTTTGGTAATTGCAATCCGGCCAATTATCTTGGGCCTTGCCCCTAGGCAAAAACTAAAATCACAAGAGGTTAAAACATAAATATAAATCATAGATTTTACACTATGAGGCTATTTGGCTAATATCCAAGGGTTGCAAAATGGAAGCTGAGATACAAACCCATGTTTGAAGAGGTAGGTACTAACTAATATTCCTTTTAAATAAAGATTTCTACATTTAAAGAAAAAGAAAACTAAATGAGTAAAAAAAATTAAAATTGAAAGAAATGACAAACAATAACAGATGCGAATGAACTGAAAATCAACTAAAAGTAGAGGATTGTAGTGAGAAAAATATATTACTAACAGTATAAAGATAGTTACACAATAAAGAATTAACTTAGCAGATGCAGATGCAGAAAGTATGATTGTTTATGAAAAAACATAAGGAAAACCACTGGAAGAGCTTAAGTATTATATTGCCTTCACATCTAGCAGCCATTAATTTATCAAAAAAAGTAATTTAAACTCTTTAATGAGTTGAGATAGGTTAACAGGTTTTGTAGGTTTGTTGATGCGACAAAAAATCTTGATTTCTACCAAAAAATAAATTAAAACTCAATGTAGAAAACAATGGGGGTGGAGGGGAGGGAGGCAGAGGGGTTAATTTTTACTATTCATCTATATGAAATCCCTGAACAAAGAATAAGGTTCAATCTTGAACCCAAGAAAATAAAATTCCAAAGGGTGAAGAACAATGCCAGCAATGGGATGTCATATTGAAATGGAAGTAATATCAATGTTTCTCATCCAATTCCTAATAGCTAAGCAAAAAAAAAAAAAAGGAAAAGGAAAATGAAAAAAAAAAGAAGAAAAAGGAAAGTAAAGAACCTTATAACTCAGTTCCAAATAGCTTTCAAGTTAACTATAAACCTCATGAAATATAGGAGGTTAACAGGGCAATTAATATAGGAAAACATGTGAGATGCCACACACTGCTAAGGTATTTGGTGTGGACAAGGGTTTAGTTACCCTTAACAAAGAAAACATATGTAACCAATGAAGCATATTTCATTTTTGAGATTTTATCTTTACAGTGTTCTCTTTCCAAAGGAGTAGTTGCATATACTGTAATATATAAGATGGGTAGTTGGAAATACTCTCTACATTCGTGTTTATAGTGAGTAGTTGTGGAATCAAAAAGATAATTTTAAGTGATGCTCAATTGAATAATATATGGCTGAAGCTATTACTTGGTTCCTAAAGTTTAAAAATTCTTTCTTATTTTTATAAATATGTTATCATGAAAATCTCCTATAATAAGTACCAAAGACAGCCTTTGCCCCACATCACCAAACCTCCCAAAAAAAGGCGCACAATCACCACAGTTACTCAACGTTTTGTTTTACTGTTGTTACAGCAAGTAAAAGTCATCTACAACCTACAAACACGCCATAAAGGATCACATGATCCACAAAAAAGGAGTTTGTAGAACTTCTAAACCCTTCACACCATATAGGCGAACCTGTTACAGGGGTTTTTCTTAGTACACGAGCAAGAGAGAAGGGGAGAAAACTCAGAAAACTTCATCAGATTAGTCTGATGAGTTATCTGACTTCTCCAGGAAAAACACAACAAAAAAGAAGGGAACCATTGATCGATCTTGTTCTCAGGCCTAATAATCCCACTCCGATACCATATTATCCTGAAAACAATAAGGAGGAAACAAAAAAGAGAAGAGAGAATAGATTGGAGAGGTGACTCAAAAACAATAAAAAATAATAGATAGTGCAGTTAACACATGAACTTGACCTATTAGTAGGATATATTAATACAGGATAAATAAAGGAAGTTTGCCACAAATGAAAGTCAAGCTGGTCTTTGATGATATATGGAGGAATTGGGTAAATCTGATGATGAACAATGAACTTGATAAAATCTATAATTAAAAGGAAAAAAGGAAATATAAAAATATTAATGAGTCATCCCAAGTGCCTTAATGAGTAGTTCAGTGATTCTTGCTGAAAGGAAAGTCATCCCAAA
This sequence comes from Nelumbo nucifera, assembly GCF_055504915.1. Taxonomy (NCBI): domain Eukaryota; kingdom Viridiplantae; phylum Streptophyta; class Magnoliopsida; order Proteales; family Nelumbonaceae; genus Nelumbo; species Nelumbo nucifera. The sequence continues at coordinate 42,634,364 of NC_142655.1, forward strand.
TGCCTTGATGAGTAGTTCTACATGGTACCTACTGCCATACCATGATTGGGAATCATTCATGGTTGATTAAGAGAGTTTTATGAAGAAGATTGATTAAGAGAGAAGATCAACATTCTACAATAATGAAACTACAAATCCATACTTAGGAATCTGTAAGTATTGGAGAGAACAAGAACAGTTGGAGAGTGGATGTAGTATGGTGTGTGAGGAGATTTGTAGCAAAGATAGGACTGCCAGTGGGGCGGCTAATCTTGTTGTGTTTTTCCTCTTCTTGTAAACTTCTAGGAATATTATCATTTCGAAGGAGATCATGAGGAAGGAGTGAAAGGTTAAAAGATTGAGCTTGCCCGTTCATCTTGAAGCTCAAACCCAGTGAATAATTAGTTGCAGGAACAGAACCAGTAGATGATGAGAAACCTACATACATATTCTCCAAGATGTATGGTGAAAGATCAAGTGCTAATGAGAGGAGAAGGTCACACACAAATGTAGAAACTGATCAAAGTGTATTTGTTCAAGATTCTTGATTGTACAAATGTAGAAACTGATAAAAGGGATTCATTGTGTCTTTGAGTTAATTGAAATTGATTATGATGATAAATGTGAAGATATTAACAAAGAGTAGTACATGAATCTGAAGCATAACCAAGGAAGAAATTCTTTATGGAAAATTAGTTCGGGTAACCAAGGTTCAAAATATCAATACGCTTGATACGCTTGTAAGGGCATATCGGGCGAAATGATACTGCTTTTTGTTACTTTTTTTTTCACAACCGGTTCAGAGGGGCCAGTTTAGGGCCCCTCCACCCCCTGAACTGGTCAGACACTTAATACACCCACTGTGGGTAACTGTGGTGAGGCGAATGGGATTAGATGTACAATATCTTTCCTTAGAAAAGAATGTTCTTGAAAATGAGTTCAAAATTAAAAAAGAGGAGATATTGTTGCTGGAAGAACAATCTGACCCATATCAACAATATATTTTTAAGATGACTAAAAGTACTATATTAAAGACATGGCAGGCTTGGCAGCAATATTCCTTCATAAATTGGAAAATTGTGGCAAGTTTATGGGATGTGAATGGCGAAATACTTCATAACCAAATTCACCTGGCAAGATATTAGTTGACGTTGATTATGTTGTGATGGGTCTGCCATTGATGAATGCTTTTCAAAAGAGAGTTTTATGAAGATGGTTGATTAAGAGAGAAGAGCAGCATTCTACAATATGGATGAGAAAAGACATGGTTTCAATTCTGATTTGATAATTTTTATCAATAACAGAAATATTATAGAAAGAAAGATAGATTGCAAATATAACAAGGGGTGAGATAAAAGATCTTAACCCTCCCCAAGAAAGTCAAAAAACAGTTAAAGCACTGCCCAAACAAATGTTCCGTTCCCATCCCTTACTTAGCAAGAGTATCTGCAAAGGAATTTGCTGATTTGATGTTTTAATTGGCAAGAATGATAATGGCAGAGAGGTGGGGCTTTGCAGCCAATTGTAGAGGTGAGTTGGAAATGAAGAAGAGGATGAGCCGGGAGAAAGCAGTGAAAGTTCTAGCACTTTGATAAGGGACAAGTTTAAAAGTAGGGGAAAATATGATTGAGCTGGAGATGGGAAGTCGAACGATCTAGAGGGATTAAAAGTAGGGGAAAATATGAATTTCTTAGGAAGGTTTAAAGGAGTGGGGTCCATCACCAAGACATGGCTCAAATAAGTTATTAGGGTCAGCAGAAAATAGAAAGATTTTACGTATAAGAAGGGGATTAAATGAAAAGAAACATTAAGGAAGGTTTGTTTTTGAGAACTAGTCAAAAACCCAGTGTTTTAAAACCTGGCTAGAAATTTATACAGCTATTTACTCTTAGTCAACAGGTCATTATTCAATCATTCAGGCCAATGGGACAACCCATAATGTCATCATTATAAAATATTCAAACAACATATAAAACTAATGCAAAGATTCAGCAACATGTTAGGGTCAAACAATGTCAAATGGAGTCTTGTCATGGTGAAAGGAGCTACTGAAACATTAATACAATGACCCTAATACGATGAACCCTTGAAAGAAGATGATACTAACCTTGTCAAATGAGCTCTATGGGCCCAACACTTACACTAAGTGGTCCCTGGGCCAAGCCACCTTGTAACACCCAGGGACTGTGGGCAGATGCAAGATTAGCCCATCAGGCATTATCCTCAATGGTCTTACACTTAACCTCTCAGCCCATAATGATCATACACTGCCTGACAAGAGAGGACCTCTCCCTCGGCTGCAAGGAACAGTGTTGCACTCTCCACTCACATGGATCCCGGGAATTAAAACCTTCTTGCAAACAATTTAGAAACCATATATATATACTTTTATATCTTATATAAAATATATTTTGCAAAACAAATCTCAACGGTTGAAATCGGCAGCCGGCAGTCTTGGTTTCCATCAGTGAGAGTGCATCCCCGATCATTACCTTTGTCCGACAAAGGGGCTGATCCTGTCACTATGATCACCCACTCAGATGAATTCTCGGACTGTCCCAACATACCTAGGTTTTGACCCCCGCTAAGGATCTCACTGATTGGTACATCAAAGACAGTCCAATCCGACACCTAGTGCAGTATCATAATCGAGTCTAGGGGTTGGGTGTAACTTTCCAGTTTTGCCCATCAATCTCCAAGGTCCAGGGCAATACTGGAAATCTGGTCCAGTTCAAAGATTCAATTAATCCTACACTATATATGCCTAGGGTCTCACCCTGGCAGCTGAGACAAGCCACCCCAACCGACTTGGTGGCACTACAGTGTCAGCCTTGTCAGGATAGGTCTCCCAGACCGACCCACTGGCTGTGAACATTCTAAATTAACACGAGTCTCATTAAGTGTCCAGTTTAAAGGTATTACACAGAAACTACCAAGGGAACATGAATCAAATATGTATCTTTATTCATTTACAATAAACTCATAAAATACATCATTCTGATTGAAGCTAAGGGCATACAAAACTGTCTAACAGTACCTACTCTCATTCCATGAATGGGAATCATTTATTAAGCATGCCTTTTAGTAGGTGTTAGAATTCTTTTTGCTACATATAGAATTAATATATGGCACAGATGAGATTTATGTATTGCTTAATAGTACCCAGTTTGAATTTGGTTAGGGTTTAAGAAAGGAAACATATGTAACGAATGAAATAGATTTCATTTTGAGATTTTGTCTTTATGGTGTTATCTTTCCAAAGGAGCTGTTGCATATACTATAATATAAAAGAAGGGTAGTTCAAAATACTTCGTAGATTCGTGTTTATAGTGAGTAGATGTGGAATCAGAAAGATAATTTTAAGTGCTGCTCAATTGAATAATGATGAGAATAAAATTTATCATATTTTTATCCCCTAATATTCTGTCTTTTATACTGAATTAGTACTTAATTAGACTCATAATTCTTGTATTTCGGTGCAGGGCAAGGAAAAAAGTCACAAGGAAAACAAGGCTAATCAGATGGGTTTTCACAGTTTTGACAGCGATCAGTAATCTGGGCCTAACTTTCATATCCGAGCTCCGATTGGGCTGATTCAAGATCCACTTGAAATATAAGAGAGAAAGCTACAACTTTCATGTTTTGGGCTTTCGCAGATTCGGCCTACATTGAAGTCAAATCCGGGCCCGAAGACGGAGCAATTTCGTAGTGAGGCCCAGTTCCCAACTAAAGCCCATTTCGCAGAAAAACATTGAGGCGGCCCAAGTTATTAAAGCAGCCCATTCGAATTCAAGAATTCGAGAGTCCTCTTAGATTTAAATTTTTAAATGTAATTCCAGAAAGATTAAGAAAGGTTTAGATAATGAGAGAGGAGAGGAGATAGGATAGAATAGGAGGAGTTTGGATCAAGCCTAGATTATCCATTCTTGAGATAACTCCAAGTAATTGTAAGCTATTTGAGAGCTGGGCGTATCAACCCTAGGGGCATCACGAATTGCATTGAGCTATCTATCAAGAAAGTAGAAAACAAATCAAGAAACTTGGGGAAGGTGATCAAGAACTCAAGAAACTTCAAGAAAAGGTGGCGGCAAGAAGAGATCTCAGCACCAAGGGCGAATTCTTTTATCATGAATTGATTTGTTTTCAGCTAGGGTTGTGGAAAGCATAACCCTGTTAATGAGTATATTTTTATCTTTATGATTTATCCAAGATTGTGATTTCCATACAGTCTATGAATTATTTTGCTTAATGCGATTAAGAGCTTGGCCACCCCTTAATTGATTTGGTTTATGTGAATGAATCGAGAGAGGAATTCACATAATTGACTGAATAGTTCATAGTAGATACCAGTTTTTCAATCAGATCTAGATGATAGAAAGTCTACATCTGGCTACATCTTTACGATGGGGGCCTGTGCAGTTAGCTGGAAAAGCAGCAAACAAGGTTCCACCGCAGATTCCACAACCAAAGCCGAATACATTGCTGCAAGTGAAGCTGCTACAAAAGCCGTCTAGATGAAGAAGTTCATTCAGGAATTAGGAATAGTTCCGTCCAGCACATCACAAATTCCACTGTTGTGTGACAACAATGGAGTTATAGCTCAGGCTAAGGAGCCATGAGCCCACTCGAAGTCGAAGCACATCGAGAGGAAATACCATGTACTGCGGGAAATAGTTGGAAGAGGGGACGTTCTGATTCAAAGAGTAGCATTAGTGGAGAATGTAGCAGACCCATTGACTAAGCCACATACACAAAAAGTATTTGAGAAACACGTGGAAAATTTGGGATTCCGGACTCGATTGGACCTAATTGCAAGTGGGAGCTGTTAGACAGTTATGCCCTTAGCTCCAATCAGATTGATGTATCTTTTGACATTTATTGTAAATAAATAAAGTACATAATTGATTCATGTCATTATGGTTTCAAAATGTTTGCAAAAGGTTTTATTTCCCAAGATCCATGTAAGTAAAGAGTGCAATACTGTTCCTTGCAACCGAGGGAGATGTCATCTCTTATCGAGCAGTGTTTGATCATTATGGGCTGAGAGGTTAAGTGTAAGACCATTAAGGGTAATACCTGATGAGCTAATCTTGCATCTGCCCGTAGTCCTTGAGTTTACATAAGGTGGCTGGACCCAATGACCATTTAGTGTAAATGTTGGGCCCATTAAGAGCCCATAGTGATGGACTCAGGGGTTCACTGTCTCCTACAGTGAATTCGGTTAGTCCTTGTAACAAAGGCTGTATTGAACCCATGTGGCTTATGTGTAGATCAATGTTTGGGTCCCATGCCATACTAAGATAGCCAACTAGGCAGTAGGTTATGGGGCAAGTGAGCACATAAGCTTAATGGGCCTAAAGACAATTCGAACTGGGCCTAAATTAGTTAATTAAAAGGAGGCAAGATCTGATTTATAATCTGATTACGATTAGCTGAAAGAATAAGATAAGTCTTATCCATTTAAGAGTCCATAACCAAATATCATATTTGGATCAAGAAATACTCTCCTAATTAGATTAGGAGGCTGATCCAAAGAAGACTATAAATAGGGGGCGAATTCCTCAGTTTTAACACACAGCAACCTGCAAAATTCTCTCATATTCTTGCCATCCCTACCCAATTCGATCTCCTCTTGTGGAATTAATCAAAAAGGTTCTTGATATTGTTTCTTGGTTGAAGAAACAATATAAAGTCGTGCTCACCAACCCCTGTTCGATTCTTGCTGAATAATCCTGGTTCTTGATGAAGAGTCATCCTGCTAATACTGCCTCTTCACACACTGTGTCATCTTCAGTGGAAGCGGGTTTTGGTTTTCTCCTTGGGCGTGAACACCTTCATTGGGAGTTATTGCTACTTCATATCAGATATACCCCTCTCCTCCCTTTTTGGTTTCAGATCTGGTCTGGTTCTTGGTTCAAGATTGATCATTGAAAATGTAGTTTTCTAAAATAGGGAATGAAACTCCCAGATGGGAGAGAAAAGAAATTTTTGAAATTTCACTCAACCTTCCTACAGGGTTCAGCCATCCATATGATGGATAGCCCATCCCTTCAGTGGTGCCAGAGCCAGGTTCAAGTCTTGAACTGAATTAAATCAGATCTAGATCTGCGCAAATGGGCAGAAGGCGTTTTACCCGATTTGCGTAGTTAGCGATTTTTTTCTGGGAAATCGGTTCCCAGTTTTGGGTGAATGATCTGAAAATAAATCTATGTTATTTTGTTATATATTTAGAATTATTCTATTTATATTTTTGGGCTGTTCATATGGAGGAGATCGAAATCTTTCTACGGCGCAAGAAATTTGCGCATCTACGTTTTTTTATTCATTCTTGGTCTGTAATTAATTTTTTATTTTTTTTATTTTATACAGAATGTATAGGAATTTAATTCATATGTAATATTAATAGAAAAATTAGGTTTTCTATTTTATTTCATTGAAGACGAAGCTAGAAGCGTGAAGGAGAAAATTTTGCAGATTTGGGTTCAGCAATCTACAATTTACAGTTTTTGAAACTGCAAACTGTGAACTAACATTTGTTTTGCAAGGTTGCAGCCTTACAAACAGCCCTCTTGCTATTGTTTACTGATTCTTGATTGTCATGTATCAGTTTCTTTATTTTCAAATCGTGTTTCTTGAATTGGATCTTGAATTAATCATCAAACCCTAGACCCATTCGAACCAGATTGGACCAAACTGGTTGGACCAAATCTATGGTTCGATGGGGCTGTTCCCAGCCTTAAAATTTCCTTCATGGGCCGAGGGGTTGATGGTTAATTGCAAGATGCAATTCGGCCCACATCTGTAAAACCCAATTTTGATTTGTTAAAATTGCTTTAGCCCAATTCAGTAGAAATATGGTACCTAGATAATATTATTTGATAATATTATGGGCTGAAAAGGTTTTTTAAACTTTAAATTATGGGTTTTATAGTTATTTAATTGATTGGATCAATTATGAATTTCATGCATGTGATGTATGTGATGTGATGTGCTGCGTACATGGGCCATAAGTGCTTGGCCCATGTTAATTCGACAGTGGCTCTTTCGAACACCATGGCTGAATGCACATCATTGCCATGGTGCCCTTAAAATCATTGGATGATCTCCCTTTCTAAGTGGGACCCACTTTAGTTTCTCCCCAAGAGGAACATCTCGGAACCCTAGCCGTTTTGGGCCCACTTCGAATCTAGCTTTATGAAAGTCAGTGGGAACCACTTTGGTTTGACCTAAATCAGATCTAGGGGTTTTTCATTCCCTCCATTAAATATAGGTGCATGTGATAGGGAATTTCATATGATGAATTCTCTAAAAGCCTTTCATCATTAGTATGAAGATTGGCTATATTGGTGGGTGGAGATGCACCATAAAATTGGGCTATCCATCTGCTAATGCAGTTGGTTAGATTGCTTCATGAGATGATAGGGACGTCATAGACCGATGTGGGAGGGGCCTATCTTAAAATGGAAAACTCTCTCATGGTACTTTAGCGTTCACGGACATGATGGGTGAGCACTTACTAGACAAAAAGGTTTAACCTAAAATGGCTTTGAACCTTGTCTAACAAAAGCTAAAGGGAAAGCTCATAAGATCCTTCATAGAAGGTGGTGGGGTTTTGTAGCTGAAATAGTTGTTTCCATGCACCCCATGTGGTTTCCCACATTTCCAGAGACACAACTGTCTCCGTCACTGAGATTGGAGGGAATCTCAGAGATGCCCAAAATGGAAATGGAACATAGATTAAAAGCCCTTTCTATGTGATGACATGAATCAATTAGGTTGTGGACTTATAAATCTGTCTTGCCTTTACCAGAAATAGCAAATGGAAACTTCACCAAGTTGTTGGATGATAACAAACTCAAAGGCCCTAATTATGCTAACTGGTTCTAAAACCTTATGCTGGTTCTGACGTCCGAGAAATTGGACAAAATTGCTAATAACCTTGCTCTGGATCGTCCAAGTGACAAGGTTTCTATGGCCCGAAGAAGAGAGTATCAAGAATGGAAAGAGAAAAATTTACCAATCCTTGACTGGTCTTGGGTTTCCCCTAATGCACCCATCAAAGTTTAATTTGATTTGGTTCACATCTGGTGGTATCCAATGTATAACCCAACTTTCACCTGTTGATGAGAATGGCAACAACCAAGCACCCACCATCTGCCATCCCCAAGCAATGTCATCCATCATGAAGGGCTGAACACACAAAAAGTTTTCACCAAATCTATTACTATATAGTCATGATAAGCTATACCATATTCAATATCGTACCATATTCACAAGAAAAAAGACATGGAAGCTTAACAATAAAACTCCTTGTTAGGAATTCTAATAATAATGTGTATTCATCAATTGCATATGAAATAGCCTTATTTTTCTTTTCCTGAATTATCCATCAAAGTTTTTTATGTATCACCCATTAAAGTTTTCTGTGTTTCTGTACATTTTCTTGAATTTCCAGTTCACTTTCAATTTTCTCTGCTAAACATGTTTTCTAGGTAGATATATAGTGAAATTTACCAAAAAAAAAGCTAGATATAGTGAATAAAAAAAATTTCATATCCATATACCAAAAGAAGACAGCAATGGAAAATTTATAAGATAGTCAAACCTTTTTATGTAATACAAATGATAGATGCTTAATTTTTGTTGTTAGTTGTGCCACTGCAAAACAAGAAACAAGCCATTAGTTGGGAAAAATAATGCAAACAAGCCCACAAAAAACATCATAATTTTTTATACAATTTGCAGCACAATTGAACCTATAAAATCTATACAAGTGCTTTATCAGATGGGGCATCCAAAGACTCATGGAATTTATCAGATGGGGCATCCAAAGACTCATGGAAGCAGTAATGAATGCTGAGAAATGTTAACGTTCACAGTAACGAAATTAAGACAAAACATAATTTTATAATTGTAAAAAACCTAATATCAAGTATAGTATGGAGAAAGACCTAAAATCATAATAAAAAAAAGGAACATTGGATGGGGGTGGCCCATGCTCCACAATGAGAGGATCTTATATTATCTTGAATAGAAACCTATGTGTATGCTTATCTTATCTTATCTAGAGACTTTAACCTCCAAAGACCACTTAATATATTCACCATTCCCTCTACTACAAAGTGAGAAATCCCCCTAAATAACCAAGTCCCCGAATCCCATTGAAGCTGCTAATCTAAATGCTTATCCAATTACCTTCTTTCTGATAACTATATAGGTGCCAAGTTGCCAATGGTTCAGGTGCCCAACACATTACAGCATCCAAAAAGTTGTTATAGGGTTATGAGTGATAAATTCCAAGTTTTGGTGATGATTTGAGCATGGAGCATCAGTGAGATGCTACACAGTGCTATGGTAGGTGCCAAGTGTTAGCAAAGATTAACTCTTTAGTTGTCAATAAAGAGTATTGATGTCTTGGTATCACTACTTGTCAATAATCCTTTCATTAATGCCTTGGTATTTATGAGTGATAAATACCCTTTAGGTTATGAGTGATAAATACCAATGCCTTGGTATCACTACTTGTCAATAATCCTTTCAGCTTTGACCAATGTATTGACATGTTTTAACCTAAAGGGAATCGATGGAACAAGATTTGATAATTGCAGCTATCTCAATTGTTGTTATCTTGGTTTAACTGTTTTCACAAAGCTTAATGCTATCACTGGTTAATATGGAACGCTATCGTACCTAGTTGATTAGTGATAAGTGTTGATCGAATGTTGGGTTTGGTCAACTGAATTAGAAGAACACAAGGTTTATTATGGCTATCCTAATAAATCTAAGGTTAAATACTTGAATTGCAAGACTGCCGAAGTCTACCTATGATCGATGGCAAATTAACTAACCCGAACCCTTGAACCAGAATTCGGTAAGACTGATTTCTCTTGTTTGTTTAGTTTGCTATTACTCTCTTTTAATTTCAGTTATTTAATTTTCCCACTCAGTGATAATATTCATTCGTCTGAGAGATTACTGTTAGCTCCCTGTGGGATTCGACCTACTACCACTTTTACTACAAATATTTTATTGTGGGACTAGCACTAATTTTGAGGGCTTCGACAACCCGTCAGACAGCCTTTGCCCCACATTAGCAAACCTCCCGAAAAAAGGCACAAAATCATCACAATTACTCAAAGTTTTGTTTCGCTACTGTTACAACAAGTACAAGTCATCTCTGACCTACAAACATGCCATAAAGCATGGTTTTCAAAACTAGACGGGACCAAACGGTCGGATTAGAAAAACTAGAACCGGTCTCTGTTTTCCCTCAAAACTGGATTTTCTCCAAAAACCGTTGATTTTGGTCAGCAAACTGCTGAATCGGGCCTTTAACCATTTGAATGGTTTTGACCATTTTTTATTTTTTTATTTTTTTATCAGAATGGGCCGACCATTTGGTTCGAATGGTCGGACTGTTTGACCCAGTAACCAGACCCCTAGCCGGTTTGGTTTCCAAGTCGGTTTTAAAAACCATGCCATAAAGGATCGCATGATCCACAAAAAAAAAAGGGTTTGTAGATCTTCTAAACCCATCATACCATACAGATGAACCTCTTACAAGGGTTTTTCTTAGTACACAACCAAGAGAGAAGGGGGGTCTTTGACTTCTCCAGGAAGAACACAGCAAAAAAGAATGGAACCATTGATCGATCTTGTTCTCAGGCCTAATAATCCCACTCTGATACCATATATCTTGAAAACAATAAGGAGAAAACAAAAAAGGAAAGAGAGAATAGATTGGAGTGGCGAGTCAAAAACAATAAAAAATAAGAGATAGTGTAGTAGACAAAAATGACCTTGACCTATTAGTAGGATATATTAATACATGATAAATAAAGGCAGTTTTCCACATATGAAAGTCAAGCTGATCTTTGATGATATATGGAGGAATTAGGAGGCAAGTGGCACTTTCCTCACACACTAAAGCCAAGCCTAATCCAAAATAGACTCCTCCAGAAGAAAGATTCCTATAACTAACTGTGATAGCAGTAGTCTTGGCAACTCAAGACCTTCAGGTATAGGGGGTGTTATAAGGCATGGAGGGGGGGGGGGGATATATGTGCATTGTTCACAGGCCTGGTTGGACTAGGGGATTCTACCTTTCCCCTAAGCAGGGGGTACTGCTTTCTAAAGAGTTGAAGGTGGATAGATTGATAGTTTAAGAGAATTCCAAGTTTGTAATTAGGTGGCCAAAAGATCGAGACTGTTATTTGGACATAAAAGGAAACTATGAAGAAGTTGAAATGGATAATCTCTAATATGTTTGTAAGAGTTCAGTGTTAAAGGAGGCCAGATAACAGTTCATCAGATTCTTTAGCTAAGAAAGGGGTTTCTAGGAAATCTATATTATGGGCTCAACTGTAAGCTGAATTGTACATGAGGCAACATCTCGGTTGCCATATTGTACACATTTTAGTTAATTATTAATGAAATATTTGTTTACCATGCTTTCATGGAGTGTTCTCGAGTTTGGTGGACTGATGCAGGGCAAGTTAAAGAATGCAAGGGTAGCCATTCGTTTGGCTACTGAGTAACTTTTCAAAGCCACTACTCATCCTAATACCATTTATATTCAGGTCAGTACTGAGTTTTTATTTTCAGTTTTAACTTGTCATTGTTCTCACGCCAAACCCTCTGAGTTCTCACTATTTTCTAATTCTAATTATTGTGTGGAGCAGTAGATGTTTCATTTCACTAACAAGTATAGAGGTTCCTATAGCAATGGATTAAAACCATACGTCTACCCTTTCTACTACTATTACTCGAGTTAACAAGTTCCTTTGCTTTTTTTTTTCTCACACTTGGGTTTCTTATTTTCAAGGGATTTGTTCTAAACCTTCTATTTTCCATTGTTTTACTCTGAAATGAAGGATGAGCTATTGCAGGGAGCTGTCTGGTTGCACAGAGCTACCCGAAACCTTGACCATTTGAACTACATTCAAATGAATGGATAGAGTCTTGGAGCATACGAGTCTGACAATGTATTTGGATGGGATAATAAACATGCTGGTGCAAGGATTCTAGGTCCTGTTTTTGTAGCATTTTCTATTGTATTTTATCTTATATTAACAATCATTCTATTTAGTGGAATGGATTTTTTTTTCTTTTTTTCTTACCTTAGTTGTTCTATTTCAGGCCTTCCTTGTCCAAAAGGTGCAAGTCCTCTATGATTAAAAGGGTCATACTGATAACTACATATGTTCTCTCATACTAGAGAACCCATTCTCTGAAGCTCAATATACCCTAGGTTGTTCTCTCTCAAGCTTAATATAATTGGAAATAATGTGGATTTTAGGCTTCAGAAATGTAAATCAGTACATATGATGGTGAGATCTTTTTTTCTTTTGGTTCTATATTGAAGTATGAAATGTATGAGTATCATATGTACTGATACCAATTATCATCTATCAATCTCTTCCAAGCAGTTCTTTAGCTAAGCAAGGGGCTTCTAGAAAATCTAAATTTTGGGCTCAACTGTAAGTTGAATTGTACCTTATGTTGCATGATACAGCTTTAGAACAATGCCCACGCACAATGTGTTGAGAAAACACAAAATTAAAGAAAGAAGAACAACAACTAAAAATAATATTTATACTTTATATAAAAATAACAAGAACAACCTTGTAGATAGAAATCTATTATAAACTGTCATAAAACATAAACAACCTTGTTAATTAAACTTAAAACATGATACTAAAAACAAGCACTCTTACTAAGATTCACTTTAACATAATCCATAAACTAAATTCCCCCTACAACATATTCACCGTCTTCTTCTGGTTCTTTATCATCAATACCTTCATTTTTCACAACTCTAGTGTCATTAAGCCTATTTTTTAGTTTTAGTAGCTCCATTTTCAAATCATCAATGTACATTTCCAATTTTTAGTATTTATGCATATAGAATTGTAAGTCTTCATAATTCCCTTCAACTATTTTCGTTTTGAATTATTCTACTATTTTTTTGATCGCCTTCCTACCTACATCTTGTTTCATCTCCTTTTTATAAATACATCACTTTCCATAGAATTTCCAATTGTCTGACTCCGATTATGATAAGAATAGAGGCCTTGAAATCCTTCCCGACTTCTTCAACCAAGAATATGGGAGTTGACATATGCAATTTGGAATACAACTCATTAAGTACATTTTTGAAGGAAATACTCATTTCGTTAATTGTTGTCATCTGTGTACTAAGTGAAATATAAAAAATAAGCTGATACATTAACTGTAATTTCATTATGGTTGAGAGAAAAGAAACAATACATAACTACAAACAATAGAGAGGAAACAAAATAGTATACTTCAAGGTCATTCTAGAAAAAAAATAGGAAAAAGCATAAAAACCAAAATCAAAAGCAATAAAACTTGACAAGAGCAGTCCTGATTTCAAGCAAATGGGTGACAATATAATTTCTACATCATATGGGTTTAAGTTTTGAATTTAGACGTTGGTTTTAAACCGACATATAAAATGAATCAAATCACATAACTTCAATTTCTGATGGGTTGAAACATAAAAAAAATAACAAAAAACAAAAAAAAATAGTTAGATCAAAATCAAAAGCAATAAAATTTGACAAGAGCAATCCTGATTTCAAACAAATTGGTGACAATATAATTTGTACATCAGATGACTTAAAGTTGTGAATTTAAACATTGGTTTTTTGTACATCAGATGACTTGAAGTTGTGAATTTAAACATTGGTTTCAAACCAGCATATAAAATGAATCAAATCACATAAATTCAATTTCCAATGGGTTGAAACCAACATTTTTCAATCCATTGGAAATTGAATGAATGAAATATGATTTAAGCCTTCAAAAATAAATCTAAATGCTGTAACACCTAAAATAAATTACAGTACATTGAATAGAAAATGGAACCTGCCATTTTCAATTTGCTTGAAAATGAACCAACGGAAATAATGAAAATAAGGACTTCAAGAACCAACGACAATAATGAAAAATAAGGACTTCAAGAAACTAACAATTTCAATTTGCTTGATAAATGTAACTGTAATTACATGAACAAACAACAATAATGAAAAATAAGGACTTCAATAGTAAACATTACCTTTAAAAATTTCCAAGTTGCTTTTGTCGAGTTCCTCTCCTTCGATTGTTCTCCTAGTGGAATAATCACTCCTCCAATTGCTTTCCTCTTTGACAAATGACTCATTTGGTTGCTCTATTGGAGTTGTGCATACTCCAAGGGAATCACAAATCCCATTTATATATATTTCCAAATAACTGAACTCCCCAATCGTGAAAGAATTGGTGGGAGACTTCGTGGGAGACTTCTTTCTCAAATGAAATGGAGTAGTAGGACGTGGGAGATAGGGTATTCTTTCTCGGTTTTGAGGGAGAAACCGAATGGGTGAGGGTAGTGGTAGATAGGGTCTTCTTAACCGAATGGGTGAGGGTTTGAGGGAGAAAAACTTACAAAAATACTTGGAAGTAGTGGGAGATAGGGTCTTCTTTCTCGGTTATGAGAGAGAAACCAAATGGATGAGGGTTTGAGGGAGAAAACCTACAGTGATATTCAGAAGTAGTGGGAGAGAGGGTCTTCTTTCTTGGTTCTGAGAGAGAAACCGATTGCGTTAGGGTATGAGGGAAGTAGTGGGAGAGAGGGGTTTTGAGAGAGAAACCTATTGAGTGAGGGTCTGAGGAAAAACAACTACATTGATAGTCAGAAAATTACAAATTTGCCCTTCACTTGCTAACTAAGCGTTTAGACAAATAAGGGTAGTATAGGTCCAACGAAAATTCCAGAAAATGGGAATCCATATGTTTGATATTTTCGATAGCATCACTAACAACCCATCCCCTCATTATACCAACTCCATCATGATTGTCACATTTTACGTAGGCTAAGTGGTCTTTCTCGTATGAAGGAAAAATGGGTGGCAGAGAAGAGAGTGAAGGTGGACTAGTGTAAAGAGTAGAGAGTGGGGTGCTAATTTGTTTCTAAATCATTTTTTTAATACTAAAATTAATAATAGAGCTCATGATGTTCTATTTATATTCAAACAATTTGTGGCATTTCACAAACATACTAAAAGAGGTATGAAAGCATACCGGATTTGGCCACAAACTTCTACATTAAACCTCTTTTTCCAACTTTTCAAAGCCAGACTAATTTGCAATTACAACAACTAAACTGGAACCTGAAATAGAAAAATAAAAAATAGAGTTAAATGGATCCTTCTACACTCTAAACAAAATACAAATTAATCCACCAACCTTTCAGCCTCACTATCTCTTAGTGTGGAAAAAACTATCTCACGGCTTGGAAACAGAACAAATTATGATTCTCTACACTCAAATCAATGTACCTGGCAAACCAAATGGATCATGAACTGGTTTAATCAAAGCCAAAATATTTTCAATGATACGATCACATATTTCTATAACCCATTATTAAGCAATCTTAATCATTTTCTAATAAATCCCAATCGTCTTATGTTCAAAATATAAAATGAATAGATGCATACTTAAAACACAAAATAGGGAAAAAAGATAAGTGAGAAGAAGAAGAAGAGAGGTGGGGAAACCTGCTAAGTGTGAAGGTTTCTAAAAGAGTCCCATATGAAATAGACTCCTGATTTTTTTTGCCACTTTTCTAATAAAAAGGAGAGGGTGGAAAAGTTTTCTGATAAGCATGATTTGGTGAAGAGTTATATTAAGATTCAAATTCTTGAGAAAAGAGATGATATATGACATAATGGGAGATGCTAAAAGCATTGGTGACTTGACTTAATAAAGGGCCAAAAAAGGAGGAAAGAGAATTAAGGATAGAATAGCATGGGGGTTTGGAGCAAGGAGAGGCATGATAACTACACCTATTCACAGGCTGGGTTTTAGGCGTAACTTACACTGAAAGCCCGAGCCCCATTCAAAAATTGGCAAAAGCCAAGTTCGAGCCTAACCCATGAATATATCAATTGGTGATGTGGACCATCTTACTATATATATATATGGATATATATAAATAGATATAAATTTTCAACGCACCCCAAAATATAGCACGTTTCATCAAAGACGGTCTAAAACCCTAATATCCGCACGAGTCAAGGTTTTAACTATATATAATTCCCGGCTTTGCTGTATCAACATGCATGAAAAACCCTACTTAAAACCCAACAGAGTTCGGTTGTCTTTCTACTCTCCCAATAGTACTCTTTCTTCAGAGGGAGATAGAGATAGGTATTCTCTTCATTCCCCCCTTATTTGTCTGTCTGGAAGCTCCATTCGCAATCATTTTGGGGTGTTTTGTCTCAAAACTCTCTCGTCGGAGAGGTTTTTTACCAGGGCTCTACTCCGTTTGTGGTCTACACATTTCCTTTCAACCCTTTTGTCCAGTTGCAGAATCAATTTGGGAAGAGTGAATTGCTTAATTTTGGGCGCATCGTCCCATTTGATTTCCTTTTTGATTTTCAGTTCACTCATAGAATAAAATTTCAGGGCTCTCTGTTTGTTTTCAAGAAAATGCCACTCGGACAAAGAGCGGGAGATAAAAGCGACTCACGCTACTGCGGAGTTGAGACTGAATTCGACGATGACATGCCTCAAGTTTTGGCTTCCAATATTTCTGGGGGTTTTGACTTCGTCGTGGCTCCTTTGGTTAGTAGTTTCTCTTTTATTTTGTTTGCTGTTTTTTTATTCCCTGTTATGATTTTTCTAACTTGTTAGTTTGTGCCTTTGTGGGTTATTGTTACCGTATTTACGACAAAGAAAATGAATGGAAATCATGTATTTAAGTAAGAATACATGATTGAACTATTACTATCACTACTTCAGATTACGTCATGTTTGTAGGTTGTATTGCTGTAGACATTTGTTTTATGAAGTTCTAAATTGTCAATCGTTGTTTCTGTAATGGTTAAGAGCAATACAGAAAAAAAGCAAAATGTGATATGTGGAGTTCTTTATGTCATATTTATTCTATTTTTTTTTTTGCCTTTTTTCTTGGCTAAGCCATAACAACCATGGTCATGGGTTCTCTAGTTCCCAAGCATTGATGTTTTGATGAATTGACATCAGAAGATGAAATTGGTGATGGTTTTGGGGAGTTCAAACCTTCAAGGAGAACTGATTTCTCTTATTAATTTGAAAACAGACTTAACATTCTCCGAACTTTGAGAAATTGTTGCATTTAGCATGACATTAGTAGACCTGTTTGTGGGCCAGTAGCTTGATGGGCTGCCCCCCCGACCCGTTCTTTTTCGTGCTTGGATAAAATTTTAGGCCCTCAAGATAGGGCTAGAGCTCTATAAACATGTATTTTTTAGTTCTTGTTTTTATATTTTTTGTTTTTTTATTATTAATTGGATGCAGATTGCAAAATCTAAATCTGATTACATAAACACCTCATCCAAATATGTGATAATTGGGACGAGTTGTGAAGTTTCAAGTATCATTGACAAGCTTATCTGTTCGGCTAGATTATTCTTTTTGTAATGTTTTATCTTTTTGGTGTATCTTTTGTTTCTTCATTTATTAAAGAAATGTAAGATTTAAATAGAGGGAATTGGATAAGGTGAAAAGTAGTAGTTCAATTTACAATTTAAAACATACAATTGAATAAGGGCTAAATTAAAAAAATGAGTATTTTAGTCAAAAGAAAGTTCCATAATCTTATTCATATTTTTAATAATAGTCTAAATATAGAATTATAGATGTGTTCAATTTTTTTATTAATTTTGTATTTTTGTGTGTAAAAATAATTTTGATATGTCACACTTACTTTTTTTTAATATGATAATTATATAATATTATACATATGCCTGAATTTTTTTTTGCAAAATTTATGTATTTTATTAATTTTTATGATTTATATATGACATTAAATGTCAACACATTTGGTCCAATAGTTGAATTATTGATCTTTGCCAAACAGTAAAATAATTTCATTTTGGATCAGTTCTAAATTATGTATTTCATTTTATTATCAATGAAAATAATTCTTGTTTATTACACTTATTTTTTTTTTTAATTTGATTAACAAAAATATCATAAATGTGCCTAATTTTTTCTATATTTTTGTAATTTTCTATAATTATTCCTATTTTAAAAAATTTATTGCCTAAATCTGACTTAATAGGTTGATAGTTGAATTGCTTAGTCACCACTTGGATTAATAATGGTTTTGTTTGGAGTCAATTTTAAAATATATAGGTTTATATTGTTAAAAATATTAATATAGATCTAATTAGTAGCATTTATTTGTGAAAAATAATTTAAATGTAAGATTTAATAAGAGAAAATAGGATTTAATACCTTAAGTAAAGAGTTGATGAGAGGGGATTAAATGAGGTGTAAAGTAATGATTGAAGTTACATTTTCAACCCTTACAAGTAGAGATGGACTAAATAGACAGATATGGGATTTTAGTAGCCATCAAAGCTGTAACAAAATGACTTTTATACCCTTTCTTAAACAAAGAAATAGGGGGTGATTTAAGTCCAAAAAACTTCCGCTCTACATTTGCACTTTATATATAGTATAGATATATAATATTAGTTTATTAAATTATTACCAAATACCAATTAATAGTTTAAGAAATAGGAATTAATTTATTAGTTTGGTAAATTATTACCAAAATAACATAATATTACTTTATTAAATTACAGTGTTGGTATTTTTTTTTTATGTCCAGACCGGTCTACTAAGTACTAACCAACCCTTCATTCATTGTCTAGTACTAATCTTTCTCTTTGTCTACCCATGCTAGCATAGATTGCTTTGAAGTGGTCCATAAGTGCTTGTTCTATAACCTCTTCCATTGTGAAAACTTATCCATTCAACTCTAGGTGGGAAACAAAATATTCTTTTTGTACCATTTGCAAACTTCTGGAAAAGATTGTATTACTATCACCTTAACACATGCACCTTGATTTCTGTCTTCAACTAATCTCTTCTCTCCCTCAACTCAAAATCCCTTCCAATTCCTGTTTTAGCCTCCATCTTTCTTCCCTTTCTTCCCCTATTAATCTTCTTTCCCCTTCAAGCCCATCAAGCTCCTCAATCCTGTGTGTAATCCTTCTTTCCTCTATTCTCTCAAAATCCTCCTTATTCAAACCTTTAACCCTAGCTTTCAGCCTTTGTAATTTCTATCCTTTCCGCCTAAACTTCATCTGATCCTCCTCCCACCATTCTTTCACTTTTGGTACAAAAGGTGAAGTAACCACATATTCTTAAATAAATGGGCAAGGACCTCCTTTCATTGTTTCTTGGGATAGTCTGATTAAACTATGATTCGAAGAAGGTCTTGGTAAGGCTCTAGCTACCATCCCCCTCCAGCCTGACTTGCACCCCTAATTGTTGGAGAGGAGGGGTATAGAGGCCTGCCAATCAACAAGGAACATTTCAGTACTATGGGCTGTCATTTTGTAAATGCGGTAACTTAAGCCAATCAAAACAATGAGGTTTTGACATCCTGAAGTCGAATCATATTCTAGGATCACATTGATTTTGATACTTGCATTTGCCATGTTTGTATATAAACCTTATACAATAAGGTTGTATATAAACCTTATACAACAAGGGAAGGGATATATTTTTTTTGTGCCATGTTTGTATATAAACCTTGTACAATAAGGGGAGGGATTTATATATGATTCTTATGTGAAAGGGAAATGCATGGTGAATTTTACCACACACTTACTTGCTTCTTGTATGAGATATTTTTTATGAAATATATGTACTTTAACGAAAAATAGATGTAGATAATTTCGTATCCAAGTAGCATTACTAACCTCTGAATTTTTTTGTTTCCCATGTTTATTATTGTCTCCCCTAGTTATAATCTGACAGAGGCTGATTCTGAATACACTAGTGGATTGCAATTAAATAAATGTTTTGAGAAGTACCTTTTTCTGCCATTTTTTCTGATAAGTACTTTTCTGCCAAAAATTTCCTGTGCTTCTTCTAGTGTTGGTCTTAAGGGTGTGTTTTTATTTCTACATCTTTGAATTATTGAAATTTGGAAGCATGAAATATGCTTCAAGCCCTCAATGGGGGATAACCCCTTTGACCGTGATAAACGTGGGCCTCAAAATATGGCAACCAGCTTTATACTAATACATTCTTGTTTAGCATCCAGGAAATTTTTTTCCCAGTTAGATGGTATTCATGAATCTAATGGTACTGAAATAAGATGCAGTGTTTTATTTGTGGCAACTGCATTTGTGTTTACATAAGAGGTGTTTTTCTATTTACCTGTAAAAATTGTGTATGGTGCATATTTTTCAAAATGAAGTGAATGAAAAGTCTCAAATTGTTTGAATTTTTTTGGAATACAATCCATATATAGTATTATGATAAATATTTTCTCAAAAAAAATATTATGATAAATATCAACTCTACTATCTGAATTGAAGCATGGAAGAGACAAAAATAGTTGGTAGTCTGAATTATGATGGGTGTAACATTCTATGGTTCTAATTTGTTCTGGAATGGGGAGTGTTCTGAGGAACAAGAGTGGTGAAATTGTTCTGCTTTACTCGGGTCCTTTAGGATTCAGAGACTCTATCAGGGCAGAGCTATTAGCTGCTGTACAAGGGGTGCAATTTGCAAACCAGTTGATGATAGAGCATTTGATAGTTGAAGGGGATTCCAAGGTGGTGGTGGGCTGGTTGAAAAACCCCGAGGATACTATATGGTGCTACAAGAATGAAATGAAGAAATTTAATTGGTTGACAAGCAATATGTTGGTTTCTATACAGTGGGTGGGGAGATCAGCAAATGCTTTGGCTAATGTATTAGCCAAGCAAGGAGTAAATAGGGAAGAACTGTTTTGGGCTCAGCTGCGATTTCTGTAATTTATTCCTAGTTTACTTGTAAGCTTCTAGGAGGGGCTGCAGCTCACGCCTCTCCATGGGATGTTGTATGAAATCACAATTCTAAATCAGTTTCTGATTTAATAAATTTATACTGTTGTTCATCCAAAAAAAAGTTCAGGGTTAAAATGTTCTTGTGTTGTGTAACTTGATCTGGGTGTAGAATCTGTGAACATGCTTTCTTCAATGCTCATCTTAATTTTGTCCTTTTGTAATTTAATAGAGTTTTATGTTTTCTCTTCATCTCAAGGTCCTAAATGTTTTAATATTAATTTCATGGCAATCTAAGCATCTCAGGAAAAGTTTTCTTTGGAGCTGGGGGGAGTCTGTGAAGTACAAAGAAAGTCTATCAAGTGGATTCTGTAGACTTATTTATTTATTTTTTTTGCATTGTTGTTTTTTAGAAATTATAGGTGTTATTTCATGTTGGTTCCCTCTGTTTCTGTCTTTTTGAATCTTGCTCATACTTTTTCTCCAAAAATTTGACTTCTCATCAGACTATATATATGGAAATAATACTCTTTAGTTAATTGATGTATAAACTTGTTTGTTGTATTCCACTGTCCCATTACAGTTATGCATTTGTAACTTGACACAGATGGATCCAACATATAGGCCTAGCTTAGTGAAAAGTGATGGTAGTAGCGCCAGTGTTCTTCCGTTTGCAGGATCAGATTTAATTTTAAGCCCTTCACAGTGGAGTAGTCATGTTGTGGGTATGTTCTATTGTGTAACATCAATCTCATATTTATACTCTAGTTAGGTTGGTATTATGTATTAATTTAGAACAGATAATGCCTGCTTTAGTTATAAATGTTTCCCTAGTTCTTTGAGCGAATTGTGCATTGCGCCTTTCTTGTTCTTTTTTAGATTGGTATTCATATTCTGATTTCTTTCTTCTCATTATTTGCCTTTAATAGTTTTTATGAGAAAAGTATGAAAATCGAACATAAAAGACCTAGTATTTATCAACTTACAAATGCATAATTTCCTACAAATGCATGCCTAAGGACTTCTATGCATATATTAATCTCTTGTATGGTTGTTCAATATCAATTTAGACAACTGATATTCTTGGAAGCCACATTTGTTAAATTGCTACCTTACGCATGTTTTCAGCCTATGGCAAGGTCTTAGATACACCTAGCTGTGTTATTGAGTCCATTTGTTTGTTAAGTTGTTTCTCTTTACGATGTATGCACTTGATACAACAGAGTTTACCGCCTTTACGTTTAAAGCATATTATAATGTAAACAAGTTTGTCTTGGAAGTCAGTTAGCCTCACATATTATGTTTCTTAAACCTGTATACGATAGAAACCAAATCCAATAAGGTTTTTAAATAGGTATTATATAACCTTAGTAAATCATGTTCTAGTAAGAATTTTAAAACAAGTCCCTCGAATAAAATTATAAGAAACAAAGGAAAGACGAGGGGGAAGGAGATGATTTTAATCGCATTAATCATATAGCATGTAAAACCAACAATTGAAGTGTAAGATTCAAACAATAATGGCAAGACTTTTCAAAAGAAAGTTGAGATATTTTAGAATCAAAGCCCTTAGAATTAATGGTTTGAATCATTGTCATGTTATAATTCTTAGGACTTTGACAATTATGGATTTTGGTTGTGAGAGAAGACCTGAGGACTCTTAATTTACCAAAGGAAATGCTCCTTGATGTTGATAGAGCGGGGTGCCAAATGATGGCTTGTGTAGCCATCACAAATAATTGTGGTATGTTTTAGGTGAACTGATTGTTCTTTAATCACTATTAAATCATACTTAGAGCTTCTGCCAACATTTTGTTTTCATTTTTATGTGCTTGATTTGTGATGAAACTCTTCTGTCAATTTCATGAGTTCAATGAATTTTATGTTCAGAGTTTAGTATCGTAAGTGACCATGTCAGGGGTGTTCCGTTTTTTAAATTTATTTTTCAATATCTCAGTTTCAACTAGTCAGGGGAGCAATTCATGGCACCCTAGACCTCTTCTTAAATTTTCTATGGCTTTAGAATTGGACATACTGGAATCTAACCATTGGAGACATAATGGTTGGTTGGCTGCCTGTGATCATTTTTTTGGTATGGTTTCCGTGTACAAAGACAATGTATTCTGATCATTCATTCAACCTTTCATGTTGAATCCTTTTACATGACTTTGGTTTAATCTACTGATAGCAATTTCTTTTAAGGTTATACTATTTTCTTTGTATATTTTAAATGTTTTAGCAGGTTGTTGAGATGCCCTTACATTTGGTTCTTCCTCTGTTTTATCCAGGCAAGATCAGTTCTTGGATTGACTTGGATTCTGAGGATGAAGTGCTTCGGATAGATTCTGAAATTGCTTTGAAGCAAGAAATAGCTTGGGCTTCTCATCTCTCTTTACAGGTATGGACAATGTTACTGTTCTCGCCCTGAGGAGGGGTAGTGAAGGATGTCTGAGACCCAACAAAGGACACATCGGTAGATATGTAGACAAGTTGTGCAGCAAATGGAACCAGCCTATAAGAATGGAGTCCATGGAAAGTCCTTTAAAATTGTCACAACTTGAGATCCAGGGAGAAACAATCACCTTGATCAAATCAATGAGAACTGGAGTGTAAAAATTCTTGTTGAAAGTTCTACTGTTTCTTTCACTCCACATACCTCACAAGATCACGTTTTATTTATCAGTAGCTGAGTGATTCCAATCTTCCAACCCCAAATTTAGCTTTTCCCTGGGTTATGGGAGGCGGCTTGTGGAGAGAGGTTATTAGGTTCTTATTGCCCTATGAGCACTTTCTTCCTTTGAATATTAAAGGTTCAGACATCGTGTTAGAAAGGTATAATCTTTTATATCTAGGTGTAAGTTGGTAGACGAGGAAAGGTTTGTGGACGCTGAAGGTTGGGAGTCTGGGTGCCAAGGGTGCTAAATGTTGAATGTCTTGTTCAAAGTGTATGTGGTAGATGTATATGCTCTCTGAGGCTCAGGGGTGACAAACTATTCTGGGACTTGCTGCATTGGTGGGTGATCAAATCCTGTGTTTATAGGGGAAAAGCTGAAAAGGTAGGTACATTGGTTGGTGCCAAGGGTGCTAAATGTTGAATGTCTTGTTCAGAGTGTATGTGGTAGATGTATATGCTCTCTGAGGCTCAGGGGTGACAAACTATTCTGGGACTTGCTGCATTGGTGGGTGATCAAATCCTGTGTTTATAGGGGAAAAGCTTGAAAGGTAGGTACATGCAGCCTTTTGGGATATTCCTTAGCCATTCCCAGTTAATTGGGACACGAGATCCCATGATGCTTTGGTGGGACATGCATGGAGTGGGAGATCAAGTACTAGCCTGCACTGTGATGGGTTACTGTCCACCTCAGGAACTGCTTTGAGGGCAGCTCTGCCTCCTACGAAAGAGAAGAAGAGATAATTCTAAGAAAATGATGCACTATTCATTTCCTTCTGTAATACCAGTATTTATAATCATTAGCTCATGTCGCACATGGGCTGTTGTAACAGACTACTGACATGGCTTTCTCAGCTGCTGCTCGAGCTGGGCTGGATCTAGCTGTTGAAGTCTGGGTGGGCTGATGTTGTGCTCCCCGAGTCTTAACAATTCCTCCTCCCTGGAGATCAACCTTGTCCTCAAGGTTGGAGTGAGTAAACTGCTGTTTGAGGCTTTCAAAATTTTTCCCAGGTGGCATCTTCTGTAGGGAGCTGGTCCCAAACTACTAGAGCTTCTTGGACTATCTATTTGCCATTCTTAACCCAACAGAAATCTAAGATATTGAGAGGCTGAACTATCAGTTCCCATTCATCATTGAAGGCAGGTAGAAAAATGACTGAGTGATAGCTCCTCCCCCCTGATGTTTCTTCAGCAAGGAGACATGGAATATGGGATGAAGCTGCGCAGTGGATGGGAGGTCAAGGCGATAAGCAACTTTCATATCCTTTCTAAGATGCGAAAGGGCCTAAAGAATTGTGGTGAAAACTTCTGCATGTTCTGTGGGCTACTGATGTCTGTCTGTAGGGCTGTAGTTTGAGATACACTAGGTCCCCCACCTGATAAGAGATGTCACGATGTTTTGTCATATTGGATGTTCATAGTCTGCCTTGCTCTTTCCAAGTGGTGCTTGAAGGATTGAATGATAGCATCCCTAGCTAGTAGTTGGTCCTCTAACTCGGCTACCCGAGTGGACCCCTTCTCATATGGTAGCACGGCTCGGGGCTCCCTCCCATATAGGGCCTTGAAGGGAGTCATTCCGGTGGAGCTATGGTAAGTGGTGTTGTACAAATACTCAGCCCATGGCAGCCACTTGACCCACTGCCTTGGCTTTTCTCCTGTGAAACACCTCAAACAAGTCTCCAAACACCGATTTACCACTTTTGACTTTCCATTGGTTTGGGGATGGTAGCTGGTGCTGTGGTGTAGGAGAGATCCCTGAACCCAGAAGTATTCAGACCAGAATCTGCTCATAAAGGTGGGGTCCCTGTCAGTAGTAATAGACCTCGGTGTGGCATGGAGCTTGGCTATGCCTTGGACAAACGAACACTTTGGCAACTTGGGCTGCTGTATAGGGATGTGCTAATGCTGAAAAGTGGCTGTATTTGGAAAGCCGGTCTACCACTACTAGAATTACTGTCTTTCCAAATGATGGGGGTAGGCCGGTTATGAAATCCATAGTTATATCATCCCATACCTGATCTTGTATAGGCAAGGGTTGGAGAAGGCCTGCTGGAGCTTGAGTTTCATACTTGTAATGCTGGCAAGTAGGGCATTTGGTGACAAACTCCTGAACTGTCTTCCTCATTCCAGTCCAGATGTAGTGTGAAGCAATTCTTCTATAAGTTCTTAGGATACCTGAATGTCCACCTGTGGCTGACTCATGGAAAAGTCGTATGAGGTCCTGTAAGGCTCCATTTGGTTTGTGGGGTGGGGATGAGAAAAAGGGAATATTCTTTCATTTGTTTTGAGGGAAAGAGGGATGGAATGAGAAAAGCTTGGGAAAGTACTGTTACAACTGAAAGAACCACCTTCTTTACCTGGCAAGGGACCAGTGTGAGGGGCAGCGGCGATCTGCGGCCATCTGCGAGGGGCACTCCTAATCTTTTCGTCTTCACCAGATCTGCAGCGAACCAGGCAGCGGTGATGCGCAGATTTACCGCCGCTGCAACAGTGACGAAACGGAGCGAGAGAGAAAATTGGGGAAGAGGGGAAGAAGAAGGAGAAGAGAGAAGAAGATCAGGGAGAGGGAAGCCGGAGATGGGTTCAGATCCGCCGCTCCTCTTCCTAGTCGCCTTCAACCGTTCCAAGAGAGGGTAAACGGGCCTGGAAATACCTATGGAGTTCAATTCATGGGCCCTAGACAGGGCATCAACGGTCTTATTGGATGTCCCAGGTTTGTATTCCAGCCTGTAATTGAAGTCTAACAACTTATATAACCAATTCTGCAGTTCCGACGTGTGAATCTGCTGCTCCAAGATGTATTTTAAGCTGTGTTGATCTGCCCTTATCACAAATTGCCACCCTAGTAAGTAGGTTCTCCATTTCTGAACAGCAAGAACCGCAGCCTGACAATGTCTATTGAAGAAGCTCCTTTTCATAGGTGGACTTTGATAATGCTGGGCCTGACAATGCTTATTGAAGAAGGCTATGGGCTTACCTTGTTGCATTAGCATTGCCCCAATTCTAGAACCACTTGCATCGCACTAGATGATAAATTCTTGAGAGAAATTGGGGAGGGCGAGAGTGGGGAGCATTGAGATTGTCTTCTTAAGTGCCTCGAAGGTGGCTTCAGCTTGATCATTCAAAGTGTATGCATTCTTTTTCAACAGCTGTGTAAGTGGGCCAGCTAGGAGCCCGTAATTGCGAATGAAGCGCCAGTAGTAACCTATCAGTCCAAGGAATCCCCTAAGTTTGGGAATTGATGAGGGCCTAGGCCAATTTACCATGCTGGCCACCTTATCTGGACCGTCTGTGACTGTTCCTTGAGACACTATGGCCATGTTTGGTTCAATTCTCATTCTTTCTCATTGTTCCCCAAGATGATATTCTAAAATGAACATGAGTTGGTAAAAATAGGCAGAATGAGAAAATATTGCTATAAACCAAACACTTTTTTTTTTCTTAAAAATGAATTCTTTTCATTACTGGCAAGTGTCCTATGTAAAAGTACTTTTGTAAAAGTGCATTCCTAAAAATACTTTGATAAAAGTACTTTCATAAAAGTGCTTTCGTAAAAGTGCTTTTGTAAAAGTACTTTTATGAAAGTATTTTTGTAAAAGTGCTTTTGTAAAAGTATTTTCGCAAAAGTACTGTAAAAGTTCTTTTAACAAGTACTTTTGTAAAGGTACTATAAAAGTTCTTTTAACAAGTACTTTTGTAAAAGTTCTTCCGTAAAAGTACTTTTATTAAAGTGCTTTTGTGTAAAAGTGCTTTTATAAAAGTGCTTTCGTAAAAGTACTTCCGTGGTAGTCTACTAGTATACATTTATGGCAGCAGTTTTGTAGGTAGAGTTTCCTCGATGGAGCATGATTATTTTTCATGTTACAAGCTACCTCAATTTTTGTGCTATGGGCTGATTGTTCATTCTAAAAAGAATGTGGCCCATGGCAAGAATTTTGTAACTAAACACTATAATGTTATTCATTATGGCCGAATATGCATTTAGAGGACTTGGCAAATAACTGATGCTTCCTAAGAAGGCCCAAAGTGCTATCTAAGTGTTCAAGGTGGCTGGTCCAATTAGGGCCAGTGTTTTAAAAGCGCAAGGGCCAATTTGCGCCTGAGGCGCAAGGCGCAAGGCGAGGCATACGCCTTTTTAAGAAAGGCGCAAAATTACAAAGAAAAGCTAAAAAATAAAAAAAGTCAAAAAATTCCAAAAAAATGCCAAAAAATTAAAAAAATTTTAAACATAATGTTAATAAAAATATAAACTTAAATTTTAAAATAAATGATTTAAAAAACCTATTATCTAAAATTAAAACACATAAACATCACATGTAAAGTGTATTCAAATGAAAATTTAAAAATAAAAGCAAACATATAAAGCATTTTCAAGCATGTAAAACCTACAATCTCTTTTTTTCCTTAATTGCATTACTTCAAGTAGTTAATGTGATGTAAAACATATTGCATTCTTGATTCTATGAGTCGCCTTTGTAGCACGCCTCTCAAGGCAAGCCCAAACAAGCCTATGTTAGGTTCTGAAATTCTTATTTCTCGCATAAAAAATAATGATTTTACAACTTTCAAGTGCATGCCTAGGACCTAGGCGCGCGCCTTTTGAAAGAGGTGCGCCTAGGACCTAGGCGAGGTGCATACACCTGTGCGCCTAGGAACACTTGAGGCGTGCCTTTTAAATCACTGATCAGGGCTATATATATCAAGATATCATTAAAGAAAACCAATGTAAACTGATGCAAAAATGGGCGGAATATGTCATTCATAACTGACTGAAATGTGGATGAGGCAATGGTTAGCCCGAAGGGCATGGCCAACAACTCATAATGCCCATTGTGGGTCTAGAAGGCTGTTTTATGAATGTCATCCGGGTGGACCAGAATCTAATGGTAGCTCGACCTTAGGTCCAGTTTTGAGAATATAGTAGCCATCTTGAGATCATCAAGTAACTCGTCTATTATAGGAATCGGAAACCGATCCTTGACTGTGATCTGGTTCAATGCATGATAATCCACACAAAACCTACATGTCCCATCCTTCTTGACAAGGAAAGCTAGGGACGAGTAGGGACTCGAATTGGGTTGAATCAGCCCTTGTTGTAAAAGTTCATTCACTATTTTCTCTATCTCCAATTTCTGGTAGTTTGGATATCTGTAGGGGCACACATTTGCGGTCCCTTGTCCAGGTAGAATGGGAATTCTGTGATCCTGGGCTATAGGGGGTGGAAGGTCCATAGGACTGTAAAACACATCTTTAGGGATGTCATTGGGTTGGGTTAGGGTCAAGTATATTTTTTTTAGGGTCGGGTTAGGGTTTTGATTCTTTGACCCAAGTCGGGTTCGGGTCAGGTTTGGGCTTTAGTTGACTTGCCCTAGCGGGTCATGATACCTTGCATATATACCTAGTATTCTTGCAATTTTTTGACTTCTAACTTTATAGGCTTAAAGTTTATAATTTATTTATATGTTGATTTTGATTTTCTTCTTTTTAAATGGAAAAATAACACCTTAAAATGTATAAAACAAAAATTTTCTTATTTAATTTAATGTATTTTAGGTCTTCAAAATGTGTTAAAAAAATATATTTAGAACTATACGAGTCAAGTCAGAACCGAGTTAAACCCTATTAGTGTTGGGTTGGGTTCAGGAATAATGTATTTTTAAGCCAGGTCGGATTGGGTTCGGGTTGGAGTGCTGGAGGGTTGGGTTAGGATTGATGTAAATCCGTGTCGAACCCGACCCGTTGACATCCCTACACATCTTCATAGGCCTTCAAAAGCTGTTTTAGGGCTTGCTCTTGGTTTGGTGAGCTGGCCCATTGAGGTTAGGGCCCAACATCATTACAAGAGGGGGTTCCATGAGCTGGCACTGTTTGGCCACAAAGTTATAATCAGTCGCCTTGGGTTGGTTAGGCTCCAAACCCTTAAGGGTACACTTTCCCGTCGACAGTAAATTCTATAGTAAGGTTCTCTAGTCTCATACCACTCGCCTCAGTTGGCATAACCATTGGATACCAAGGACCACATCGGCCCCTCTAAAGTTTAGTGGATGCAATTCAATGCTGAACCGATGCCCTTGAACCATGATATTAATGGCTTGACACACCTCACCACATCTGTGCCGATTCCCATCAGCTACATGGATGGAAAAGAATTTGACTGGTTCAACCGGAAAGCCCAACTAGCGAGCCAGCAATCCAGCAATGAAGTTAAGGGTGCTGCCACTATTGATTAGGATGGAAACTTGATGCCCCTTGACTATCCCCTTAACTCTCATGGTACTGGGTGAGTCCAGGCCAACCAGGGGTTGTAAAGAAATCTCCAGTTTGTCTGTATCAACCTCAACTTCTTCCTCTGGGTTGAGGACTCGTCTTCCTCAAGAGCTTCATCTGATCGGAGGAGGAAGAGCTGTTGTCTCTTGGCGCGGTGGTCGGGAGCAAACTTTTCATCATAGTTATAACATAGACCACGCTCTCTTTGTGATTGCATCTCTGACCAAGTCAACTTTCTCAGGGGAACGGTTGCACCAGTGGTTTTTGGGTTCCTTGGATTTGGTCGGTTGGGTGGGGTCATTGAAAGTGGGCTAGGATTTCTGTTTATCTTAAGTCGATTTAGGCACTCTTCATGAAGTCTAGCCAGCCCTACGGTGGCATCGACAGTAGTAGGGTGAAGGGCCTTCACCTCTGTCTTAATAACCTCACATAGGCTCCCTACAAAACTTCCGACTAGAGCATTTTTAGGCTATCCATAAACCCTGGCTCCCAAGCACTCGAACTCCTGCTGATAGTCACACACATAGCCGAGCTGCTCAAGTTTAGGGAGTATTTCATCAAAATTTTTGTAGCCAGAAGGTCCAAACCTCTAACATAAAGCCTCAGTTAAATCTGGCCAAGTCAATTGGGGGTGAGAGCGACAGTACCATTGGTACGACAATATGGCTTCTCCTTCCATATGGATGGAGGCCACTGCTACCCGTTGATGCCTGAGTATCTCATTGTATTCAAAATACCATTTGTCTCTAAATATCCAAGAGATAGGATTATCACATGAGAAAAAAGGGAAAATCGATCTTCACTGGTCGCCCCAATAGCCCTCCTTTCCTTCTTAAGCCCGCTTGACTAGAACTCTCGCCTTCACTATTGCGGCCTCCTATTGTAGAGAGTTGGGACTTGGGAGGACATTGCCGTGATGGCTTCTTTCATCTCCTTCATATCATCGGTTATCATACCACAATATGGCTTCTCCTTCCATATGGATGGAGGTCACTGCTACCCGTTGATATTCGGGTACCTTGTTGTATTCAAAATACCGGTCGGCTCTAAATATCCAGGGGGTAGGATTATCACATGAGAAAAGGGGAAAATCGATTTTCGTTGGTTGCCACAGTAGCCCTCCTTTCCTTCTCAAGCCCGTTGACTAGAACTCTCGCCGTCACTGTTGTGGCCTCTAGTTGTAGAGAGTTGGGAGGACATCGCCGTGATGGCTTCCTTCAACTCTATATCTCCAGCTATCGTACCACAATATGGCTTCTCCTTCCATATGGATGAAGGTCACTGCTACCCGTTGATGCCCGGGTACACATCGTTGTATTCAAAATACCGTTCGGCTCTAAATATCCAGGAGATAGGATTATCACATGAGAAAAGGGGAAATCGATCTTCGCTGGTCGCCCCATTAGCACTTCTTTCCTTCTCAAGCCCGCTTGACTAGAACTCTCGCCTTCACTGTTGCGGCCTCCCGTTGTAGAGAGTTGGGAGGACATCGCCATGATGGCTTGCTTCAGCTCCTTCATATCTCCGGCTATCTGCTGTATATTGGTTTCTAGTTTATCCACTTGTTCTTCTAAGGTGGTCGAGTAGGTGGTCGGCATCTTCTGGCTCCGAATCCTTTTACAAAATCATAGAATTCTATGTAAGTTAGAAATGACACCTACTTTTAGTAAACTAGATATAAACGCATGATATAGGCATGCTATATGGGATTCTCATACCCGTATTTGTGTCCAGGTTTTAGGACATGGAGAGTTGTATGCTTGTTTCTTCTTTTTCTGCTCTTGCCAGTACTTGTATGTGTATGATAGGTGGCTTGCGATGCCTACAGTTTATTCTTTTTGGCATCGATAAGCTTTTGTATTTTGCTCTACTCACCTACATGTTTTATATGAACATATTGCAGGCCTGTCTTCTTCCTCCTCCACGAGGAACATCTTGTGGAAACTATGCAAGATGCGTGAATCAGATATTGCAGGGTTTAAATAATATGCAGGTGCCTTTTTTTATCAAACTAATCTTATTTCAGTTGTTCAACTTTTGTTGTTACTGCTATCTGTTCTTATGTTTTGTTTCTTTGTAAAAGTTGTGGCTTAGGGTTCCTTTGGAAAAGCCTGATGATGATGCCATGGATGCCAGCCCCAACCATTTGGTGAGTGATCTCAACAATGTGGATATTACTTTGTAGGTGTTGAAACTATCTTATATTCATTAATCATAGCTGCTTGTGTTAGGGATGTCAATTTTGCGGGAATTTTCGAGTATCCGACCCGTCCCGTCCCTAATAGGACCCGTTTATCAAAACCCTATAGGGTTTGGGACGGGTTTGGGATTTTAGATTAAAACCCTATAGGGTTTGGGACGGGTTTGGGTTTTGACTTTAGGGTATCCGATACCTGATACCCGGGTTGCATAAATATGAACCTATTATATTATATATCATGCACAAATTTATAAATTTTAAGTGCCAAGATAATTATTCTATTATTAATATTTTATTTGTATAAATTTCTCACGATTAAAATCATTATTTGATGTAAATTTGGATTTGATAGATTGTTTATTACATTTAGTTATAAAATGCTAATTTTAAATATTATTTCTTTTAATTTTTAGTTGGAATTGTTAATCATATACATGTGTTGATTGTTTTGATGAACACAAAAGTTAATAAAATCTATTTTATTTCATTAAATAACACAAAAGGCAAGATGGCTTAGTGGCTTAAAGTAGTGTTAAGAGATTTGGTGCTATCATTAATTGATCTGGATTCAAGTCACACTATAAGCATTAAGAAACATTTTTTAGTAGAAAACATTTGGTCAAGGGGTTTAACGTGTGGGACGGGTCGGGGCGGGTTTCGGAAATTGAGAGGAAAAGGTAGACGGGTATGGGACGGGTTTGGAATCAGGGATACATAGGCGGGTTCGTGAATGGGTAGGGCAATTTGCACGGGTACCCTACCCGTTGCCAGCTGTGTAGTGTTACTTAGGTACTTGGTGCCAAGTATTAGGTGCTTAGGCATGTGGTAACTGATATTTATTACATAAATTTTAAAATTAGAAAAATAAAGCATGGACTATCTATCAATGTGAAATGCCAAGGTTATATGCTGACTTAAGATAGGGCTTGGAGCATTGCCATGGAATATGATGTGCCAAGTTCCAAGTGTTGGCATGATGTTCAAGTCTCTGAAAACAGATATATTTCCTCGTTTCCAGGTGGCCTAGTATTAATGGCATTTTGAAACTAGCTTCTCTAAAAGATTTTTCTTAATTAGTTCCTATAAAGGGTATCCTTGTTCCATTAATCTTATGTTTCTTGGGATTTGGGATTAAGCTCATTAGATATCAACTTCCACACTTGTGGGCCTTTTGGCAGCTACTTGATTGCTTTTTTTATGCTCTGGTTGTTCTGATTTTTCAAATTTTCTTATGAACCATCTTGCTCCATTTTTGGTACTCATGCAACTTAACTTCCAGAGTGGTGATTCCTGGGAATGGTGGAATTCATTTCGTCTGCTTTGTGAACATCACAGTCAACTGTCAATAGCACTTGATATACTGTGAGTGAGACAAACTTCTTATTTGTGGTCTTACAGAGGAGCTACTTTAACAATCACTGCATGATAACAATGTGCTACTTGTACATAAAATTAAGTATCACTGCCTGTTCACCAGGAGTTCACTACCATCTGCAAACTCACTTGGACGTTGGTTTGGGGAGCCTGTAAGGGCAGCCATAGTTCATACCAATGTAAATATCTCTTAAGGTTTGATTGGTGCTTTATTTTGAATGATTAGATTTAACTTGTTGTATTGTAGGGTCTATTTAGTTATGGTAAACTATTTTTTTTTTTGTTTTCAGACATTTTTAACAAATGCACGGGGATATCCTTGTCTATCAAAGCGTCATCAAAGACTAATAACTGGGTTTTTTAATCATTCAATACAGGTATTTTTGTTATGCTTCTGAGTCATATTCCATTACATTTATAGCTACAGTTATTTTAGGGTCTGTTTGGTTCGTAGTCGGAATCAAATCGGAATCGAAATCAAATCGGAATCGAAATCATCCGGAATCGGAACCGGAATGGTCCATTCCCATAGTCTGTTTCAGACAGGAATGGGAATGGGACTTGAAATCAGCAGGAACGAGATTTCATTCCCAAGGGAGGAGGGGCCGAGAATGGCCATTCCCTCAAATGGGGGAATGCCATTCCAGCAGGAATGGGAATGGAACTCATAGGCCATTCCGATTCTGATTCCAGACCCCTATTCCCATGAACCAAATGGGGCCGTAATCATTCAACATATCTGGAGTTTACAAGTATTCTGTATCTGTTGTAATTCATTTAAATAGATTTTTGCTGTTCTCAAGTGGTAGTTAAAAGTTTGTAGTGCTTTTAAACGATATTTTTATGGTTAATCATTGAATTATTGATTGTACCTTATAGCTGATGGTGCTAATGCAAATTTTGATGAAAAATTCTCAGCCCCAGGAATATGTAAGTTCAAAACTTAATGCACTGAAAACTGCTCAAAGCTGAAAAATTTTCACCTAAGAGAAAGCAATTTTTCCTACAAGGATTGAACATAGGATTTGGACTGAAGTGTTTTAGATCAAAATGTGGTTAGAAAGTATCCCAATATGATGGAGGTCACCACAAGTGCAGTACCTGGCTGTGAAGTTCAAACCCAGAACTCCTAGTGCTTCTCACAAAGGCGATGTTGAAATTGAAGATGATTCAACCTACACATAGCCTGATGCTTTAACTCTTGGAACCAGCATTAAATTGCATCAGAAGTAGCACCTTTTTAGTGTTATTTTCCACCAAAATATGTGGCAATTGAAGGTCAAGGACTGCTTGTAATAACAGTTAAAATGATGATCGAAAATCCTAGATTGAATTGTGAGATTAGTTGTCTTACAAGGCTTAACTAGTGAGAGTCTTGGAGAGAATAAGAGTGTCACGATGCTGGTCGATCTCTAGGTATTTAAACTCTAGAGAGGCCTAATTGAATTGCCTAATTGGTTCCATAATCAAATCAGGAAAGGGCTCCTATTTAGTTAGTTTCCATTCAGCCTTGGATTTGATTACTCAAACTAGTCTAGTTCTACTCACATTAAGCTTTTCCATAAAGGGGTTCACCAATCCTAGTGAGTTTCTACTTAATTCAAGAGGAGTATGAGAAGGAGAGTTTTGTATGTCATGGGACCCATAGGCCTCTAGTCCGAACCAAGATTCCCTCCTCTCTAAACGAGGTGGGACCTTGACCTTGCCCTATTAACTATGGAGAGATTGTCCTAGGCGTTTTCACTTCCAATTTGGCCCATAAATGCCACACATCCTTCAAGCTAAGTTCTTCCACCTTAGGCCCATTGGTTCAAATTTGATTATGTCCATTAGGTTAAAGAGCCTAATTAATCATTTATAATGTAGGCTCTCTGCTGTTAATATTTTTTTGATAGTTAAAAGGAAACCTTTATTAAAGAATCACAAAAACTGAATACAACCAAATAACAAGTGTTAACACCCCATAAACATACTCTAAAAACTCCCACCCAAACTAAAACAAATATTAGAAGGAGAAGCTTGAGTGAAACCAATCTTGCACTAATGGATCAGAAGCAAATAAACTTCTTGTAGTGTCCGAGCTGTTAGGCTTGATGAATTCACTTTTCTTGGGATAAGGTGGGTCAAGTTCTAGGATTTGGGATCCTAGTTCTGACAGGTTGTTTTCTTGTATATCCTTTCTACACTCGTTGGTAGCCACCCCCTCCTCTCATCCTTTCCCAGTCAAGGAAATTTGGTGCTCTCCAATTCCCCTAAAATCAGTGCTTTCTCTGTTGGGAAGTATTTCATGGTTGTATTAATACCTTTGATGTACTTCAAAGCAAAAAACCAAATTGGTGTTTGTCCCCCAACTGGTGTGTCCTGTGTAAGTTGAATATTTAGATTGCTTTCCTCCTTCTAATATCTTGTCCTTTTGTCAGTTTTTTTTTTGGAATTGGTTTGCTTCCCTTTTTGGGTGCAGGTGGTCTTCTCCTGTCAGATTGCAGGGTTTGTTTAGCCCTAATGGTATTAGTGGCACTAAAAGGAGTGGTAGGATCTTGTGGAGATGTATTAGAGCGGCACTACTTTGGACTGTTTGGGAGGAAAGAAATGCAAGGATATTTGAAGGAAAAGAAAAATGTAAGGAAGCCTTGGTCGAAACAATAACATTGAGGGTGGCACATTGGGCAAAAAGTTTGAAAATGTTTTCAGATTTTAAGATTGAAGATTTTTTAGGTTTGGGGACTTATTGCTGCCTCCTAATTTACAAGACAACAATTGTGGCTTGAAGAAGCTGAACTTTGATGGGAGTTGTGTGGGTAATCTGGGCCCCCTAAGGCATTGGGAGGTTTGTTAGAGATGAAGATGGAAACATCATTTCTCTGTACTCCGGTCTTGTGGAGTAGGGTGGTGTGGCAAGGGCAGAGTTTCTAGCTGCAACATATGGGGTTGGAAAGGCTAAAGATTTGTGTATTAATAAACTGATCATCGAGGGGGGCTCAAAAACTGTGATAAAATGGTTGCAGAAGGGGAAGGGGTGACATGGCAACTGAACAATGAATTTCAGAGGATTTAAATTGTTTTCAAGGGACATGTCCATCCAGGTGGGATGAGTGAGGAGATCTGCCAACAGTTTGGCAGATAGCTTAGCAAAGCAAGGGGTTCAAAGAACACATGTTTGAGGCTAATTTGTAATTTGTTTTGGGTCAGCTTACTAAAGCTGGTTTCTTTCACAACTTTTTGTTGTACCCATGTTTTTATAATTAATGAAATCATTTTAGAGTTATTATAATAAAAAAATGATTGGAAGCAAATAGGCTCCAAAGAAGCTGAATTAATATTTAATCTCTCTAAACCCTTCCTAACCTCCTCATCCCAAATTTCTCCTTAAGCGCTTTAGAAACATTCCTCATACTTTTGTTCTTCCTCTTCCTTTCAAAAGCTTTCCTAGTAAAATTCTTCCCTCCTAAAAAGAATAAACTTAGGGACTTGCCAATTTCCACCTCTCTATCTGCTAACCTCTTTAAATCCAAATTTCCCTTCTTTATCTCCTCATCCTCTGGCACCACATCAGAAGAAACCTCAAAGCTTTTATTTTCATCATTGCAAGGCATCTTCTCTACTCTTTACCTTGAGGATTCGTTGGATTAACTTGTTAGATAGTGTGTGTATGCCTTTAGCTCCAACTGATGAATTGCACATACCTTTGTTATGAATAAAAGAATATTTATTATGTGTCATCGAATTATTCTACTAAATACCCTCAATTCATATTCGTATTATGTATGAAGCCAAACTAATGATGTTCTTGGACTTTCTTAGAAGTGGAACAATTAAGTGTTGCTTTTAATCCCTAGACTTGATATTGATATCAAATTGTGTTACGATCCATTTGTCCCCTGGTGGTAGTATGGGATGCTAATGTGAGGTATCCCACATCGGTAGTATGGGGTGCTTATGTGCTTGGGTTCCCTCCCTCTAATAGCTAGCTTTTAGGGGTGAGTTCTCCTAAGGCACATAACAAATGGTATCAGAGCCTACACTATGCCTCCCAATTGCAGTCGTGCAACGCAGGTGGTGACGTCAATATTGCAGTGTTCGATCGGGAATAGGTGGACTAGTGCAAAGCTGGACTATGTGGGCGCCGAGACTATGGAGCTTGGTGGAATGTTACGATCCATTTGTCCCATGTTGGTAGTATGTGATGCTAATGTGAGGTATCCCACATCGGTAGTATGGGGTGCTGTTGTGGGGTATATATGTGCTTGGGTTCCTTCTCTCTAACAAAGCTTTTAGGGGTGAGTTCTCCTAAGGCACATAACAAATTGAGTATATCAGACTCGTCTATCTTTGATATTCCAACTAGTTAGATCCTTCTAGGTCAAATACCTAGGTATGTTGGGATATTCACGGATGGTATGTAATTTAATGATCAACGTGATAGGATTTGCTACTAATTTAAGAATAGTGTGTACTTTGTATAATTTCCTCTATGGATTCTTGAATCTACTAGCAGTAGGATTATTTGAATCCTTATTGAAGGATCCATTAGTGTTGGAAGTTGGACATCATGTCATAAAGGCAAAGAGTGAAAAAGTCTTTCCCTAATGTGGTGTCAAGTATTATTAGTAGAGAGATTAATTGCAAGTGATTAATTGGGTTGTATTTAGTGTTTTAAAGCGTATTCAAATGAAAATTTAAAAGTAAAAGCAAACATATAAAGCATTTTCAAGCATGTAAAACCCACAATCTCTCTTTTTCCTTAACTGCATTGCTTCAAGTAGCTAATGTGATGTAAAACATATTGGATTCTTGATTCTATGAGTCGCCTTTGTACCACACTCTTCAAGGCAAGCCCGAGCAAGTCTATGTTAGGGTCTGAAATTCTTATTTCTCACATGAAAAATAATGATTTTATAACTTTCATTGCCTTTTAAGGAGATACTTTATTGCAATGAATGAATGAACAACATTAGCAAATAGGGGGTTCTTGGCGCTTCGGTGAGCGAGCGAATGGTCATTTAAAAGTTGGATTCTCACACCGTACAAGTTGGATTTTCCTAATTTGAACATGTTATTTCTAGAATTATTAAGGTGCTAATGGTCATTTAAAAGTATCATGTAAGAATCCTAGTCAAATTATCAACTAGATATTTCTAGTGTGACTAGGATTTTACTAGTTTGACTAGCTAGAGAGATTCTAGTCTTTGGACTGGATTAGGAGAGCAAGATTCTCTCCAACTTTCTTCTAATTATGGTAGGATTCTAACAAAGACAAGGATAGGACTCTTGCAGCCGTCCATAATCTATAAGTAGGATGAAAGGTATGGGTATTAGATTTGGGGTGAGCAAATGGGTAGGTGCCACACTGAATCGAATGGAACCGACCTTTGTTCCAAATTCTTGGAACCGACCCCCACCCAAGTCGGTTTTAGGGTCTAGGGGTTTACCCTACTCGAACCAACCTAATGAACTGACCTTGGTGGAATAAATATCAAGTTTTTAGAGAACATACTGTTTTTGAACTTGTGAAAGAACATACTTCACAAGGTAGGTTCCAGTTCCAAAAACCTAAAACTAACCCCTATAGAGTAGGTTCCAGGTTTTTCCATGGAACCGAACTGAACTGGCCCATGCTCACCCCTATATTGGATGATGCAAAATCTCCCTTACAATGCTGAATTCGATCCAACCTAGTGAGACCAATCAATCTTGTTAGGGTTTTGAATCCCATTCAACCGATCTGTTAGCCAACTTGTCTAGCACAGTTTTAGATTATGTTTGGGAGTGCTTATGTTAAAAATAAGTGCTTTAAAACAAGTGCTTATTCGAATAAGCACTTTCGGATTTGGCACCCAGATTTTTCAAGTGCTTATTTTAAAAAATAAGCGCTTATTTCATATTGGGCGTTTGGTGGTTTTTTTCTCCAATAAGCACTTGTTTGTTGTGACTCTTTTGCCATTCATTTTCTTTCAAATTTTCAAAATATACCCTATAGGTGGTGGGTTCTCTCTCTCTCTCTCTCGTATAAGGAAGATTCAAGAAAGGTTTGGCTTTGGCTTGTCCTTGCCATTGATATTTGCAAGACCTCCTCCAAACCCTATTCAAGCACCATATTCCACAAAGCTCAACACTTGCAACTTTTGTATGGAAATGCAAATAGTTTTGGCCACAATCGAATGCCCTTTTTAAGATCAGACTGCCCTCCCCTACCCTTTTACATTTATGCATGCCGTACAAAATAGACTACCCTCCCCTGCCGGTTTCTGTTAAACAACATTTTTAATGGCTTCAAGGTTATTAATGGTTTCTGTTCTCCTTGAGACATTGTCGGAGTTCGGGTCTTCGAGAATCTTTATTCTCTACGAAGCAAACTTGGGCTTGACTTAACTCAGTGAGGGTTCAGTCGAAACAATGTTATTAATGGCTTTAATTCCTTGAAAGGCTGTGCTATCTCACTGGATTGGCTTCGTCATTCGTCCTTCTAACAAGTACTCTGTCTCTCTCTGTCGATTCTATCTCATTGGACTGGGTCCACAAGACCGAGAGTGGTATTTTAAAATCCAACTAGGGACCCAAATCAACACTCAACCTTCCAATGACCACTATTAAGAAATTGAAGAATCGGAGTTGCCCCCTATCTTAACAGCATGAAGCAAATTTTTGATAGGGCTCACCTTTTTTACCCTTTCCACTTATGCCACCTCCCTCTCTCTTGTTGCCTTCCTCTACCTTGTTCTTAATTTTTGAGTAGTGGCAGCACTCCTTCACTTGATACAATTTTGGGAGAATTGCTAAGAGAAGAAGCCCATTTGGTTACTTAGTCTACTATCAATGGAAAATCTGATTCTGGGTTAGAGGCAGTTTTTCTTGCAAACAAGCCTAAACAGAAGAGAGCTTTATCCAATGTGCAGTGCTATGAATGTGAGAAGTATGGACATGTTGTCTCTCACTACAGGAAGAGGAACTTGTGCAATTATTGAAAACAGCATAGACATATAACGATTGAATGTCCAACACGACTTGGGGCATTGATGGGAAGGGGAACAACATATGCATTCTAATGAGAACTTAATGCTGCTATTTCTGACTTTACAAAGTTACAAACTATGGAAGATTGATCTCAAGAAGCCTTTTCGGGACAAAGATTGGGAGGTAAGTGGGGCTAGAAGGTGAACCAACTTTTGGTGCTGATAGTTTTACCATTTTGTTCTACAACAAGAATTAAGACTTCTTGAAGGCTGATGTTATGAACGCCATGAATGAATTCCATGAACACAATGCTGTAAGCACTGAATGGTGAGAGAGAAGGTACCAATGCAGCCATGCAATTATAGTGAGAGAGATCTTCGTGAATTTGATTGAATGTGCTATTCAGAGGGTGAGATGGTTGGAGAAGTGTTTGGTAGGTTGCTTTGTTAGCACTGAAATTGACAACGTAGAGGTTTTGAGATGTGTCAGATCAGAGTGGTGCTTAAATGACGACATTCAGGTGAGAAAGCTAAATGCAGGTTTCTTTCTTTTTATTTTCTGTAGTAAGGAAGAGGCAAATTAGTCCTGGGAAGTGAAACAACCAAGTTTAGGACGTTAGATCTACGGTAGTGTAGATGGAATCCACTTGTGGGGGCAATTCAAGAAGTAGGGAGCAATATCCTTGCTTGGATTAATGTCCTTGAAATTCTCCATGCGTAGAATCTGAATAGGTTTTGTGCCACTGGAAACACTTGTCGTTGTTTCAGAAGAGTTGATGCCCGTATGTTTAAGTTGAGGAGTCTGGTTGTAGCAAGAATTCTGATTGAATTAGAGAACTTACACTTTATCCCCTTGAGGCTAGCTTTAAACGTTGCTTCCCAGATCTTATTCTAACTTGCTCCAACTAGGGTTGTTCACAGGTTGGGTTGGGTTGGCTTACTGAGATTTTTCCAACCGACCCGACCTGGTCGGGTTACCCGAAATTGAAACCGAAACCGACCTGGTCGGTTTGAGTCGGGTTGGGTCGGTTTCGGCTCTAAGTTCAACCATGCTTGAGCTTGAGTTGAGAGAATGAGAAGATGGGAGTTGGGAGAGCCAAGTTCGAGTGATGTCTTGAAGTTGAGACTTGAGAACTTGAAATTTCAAATTTTTGATTCTTGAGAGTCAAATTGTATTAGAGATTGTGCTTGAGTTGAGGGGCGGACCAAGTTAGAATAGAAGTTATCAAGAAAATAGAAATTCAAACTGTATTAGAGAAAGAAGACTGAAATTTGTATATTTCAAGAAACCTTCTAATCTAAGTAAAAAAGGACACCTAATTCTAATTGTAATTGGTTGCCTATTTGGTGTAAAAGACCATAGAAACTAGGGTCCTTTGATTCTTTTCTTTAAACTTTTCCAAAAATTTCTTGTCTAGTTGTCTTGCAATACTTGCCATTAATGTCATTCCTAACTAGAAGACTAGAAATTAAGTTAGGTTGTAACTAGGATAGAGACAACATAGTTAAGTAGGAACTAAGTAGTTTGTAACTACGAACTATGAACTAGGAACTCGAAATCGACCGATGCTGAAGAAAACCTGGCCTACTCGGGTTGAGCCGGTCCGGGTTGGTCAGTTTTGTCGGGTTGGGTCTTCTTATGAACAGCCCTGGCTCCAACATACCTTGGTGTTGACCCCATAAGGACCTCACTGGTTGGCATATCAAAAGCGGATTAGTTTTGATACCAGCACAATACTACTATCAAGTCTTGGACTACAAGCAACAATCCAATAGCTCCATCAATTGAAAGGTCTAGGAGCACATTGGAAATGGTCTAGTTCAGTGTTTCAGAAATGTCCATGCCGATACCTTAGGTCTAGCCCTAGCAGTTCAGACATACTGCTTCATCCTTGGGCAATATAAGTCATGTCAACCTCGTAAGGATAAACTACCCGCGTTTATCCACTGGTAGAGAACTTTTAGTTTACACAAAAATTATGTAAGTCTAATTAAATCAGCGATTATCATCATTCTTCAATGTAGATCAAGAGCCATTACATATAAACACACCCAATAACACATGTAATAAAAAAGGAGACTGAACTTTTGTTCATAAATAAAATCAGTCTACATAGCATATTGGGTCTTGAGGGCATACACTGTATATTAGTAACCACTGTTAAAACTTAGTATGCTAGTGTGCTGTACTTGCTGGATTGTTACATAAACCAATTTTGTTAATAAGTTGATCAGCAATGTTCTAGTATAAGGCCTTTGATGTGATTTTGTGTAAAAATTGAATATTATCATTGCTTGGTACTAATAACAATGCTATCCCTCTACAAAGCTTTGCAGTTTCCAATGCATCAAAATTTGTTGCATCTTTAGTTTGAAAGCTCATAGAAGGCTTAGTATTTTGTCTGTTGACATATTAAAATTCTTCTAAGTCTGTTGACAAATGGTACTAAACAATATCTTGCCCAGATAGTGATTTCTGGAAAACTATTACACAGTATCACCATGGGGATCTCAGAATTGGCAGCTAATCATGCTGAGAATGATGTTGAAGGTATGACTCTGAAGACCTATCCTTTTTCTTGTTAAGACTTGGTGGTGGTTATGGGAAATTCCCCAATGCTTTCTACTTGTTATACAAGGACACAAATCTACAACCAACTTTTCTTTGATTATATTGCATTTTACTTTTACCTTTCCGAAAAACTGTAGATTTACAGGAATGTTTTTGATGGTTTAATGGATACAAGATGGAGAATAGAACTGTATCTGTCAGTATTAACTTGGGGAGCTCCAGGGGGATAATAACATTTTGAACAAATGAAACTGTAGTATGCCTGGAAGAATTGATTGGAAGATTTATAGTGCATGTTAAACTCAAGAATGTGGAGGTTGGTTTTGTTTGGGTTCAAATAAATGTCTATGGACCTAACATTTATAGGGAAAGGTGTGAATTATGGGAAGAGCTTTATGCAATAAGAGGTCTGTGGGTGTGGCCTTGGTGTATACAGGT
The DNA here is from genome assembly GCF_055504915.1 of Nelumbo nucifera. Lineage (NCBI taxonomy): Eukaryota > Viridiplantae > Streptophyta > Magnoliopsida > Proteales > Nelumbonaceae > Nelumbo > Nelumbo nucifera. Next base: position 42,677,652 of record NC_142655.1, read on the forward strand.
GGATTTCAATGTGGTAACGCTTACGGATCAAAGCAATAATCCTCATCAACAGATAACCACAAGTATGAGAAATTTCAATCTTTTTGTTTGCTCTTGTGGTCTAAAGGAGTTGCCTTTGTTACATATCTCCTACACTTCGCCAAACTTCTAGGCTAACCCTAGGTACTCAAAACTGGATAGATTCATCTTTTTTGTTGATTGAGAATAGCATTTGGAGAATTATTTACCAAAAAAAAAAGCATTTGGAGAACCTTTCCTCTAGAGCCATACTCCTTTCAGGTTGACTTTTTTGTTGATAGGATGACTTTTGAGCGTCGTCCTATCAAACTAGGCCAGGATTATTATTTAAGGGGCCTAACTCCTTTCAGGTTTGAGAATATGTAGTTTACACACCAGGTTCTTACAAAAGGTTAAGGATTGGTGGATTGTGTAGTTAGCTAGTTGGTATGAAATGGAACGGTTTTAGGTTCCATAAGAAGGTGCAGAGGTTAAAAGGAAAGTTAAAGGATTGGAGCTTGGTATGTTGGCATATTAGAGTTGAAGGAGGAATTAATAAAATAGAGCAATGATTTAAAAGACGTGCCTAGGCGCACAGGCGAGGCACCTATTTCGGATTGATTGTCTGAAATTTATAGTTTCATTTTATTCCCATCAATATGGGTCATGTCTTGTTTTCAGAACACTGATTGAACTACATAGAATATTTCTGGAGCTCATTTCATTTTCAGCCATTATATATCTTAATATATAGCTATTTCCCATTGGTTGTCTGAAATTATAGTTTCATGTTTTTTTCGTGTTTTAGGAATACATAGACATCCATTGAGGTCTTATTTAGACTATGTTGGGTATCTTTATCAGAGGATGGACCCACTTCCTGAGCAAGAGCGCTTTGAGGTGCCAGAACTCTTTCATTCTTTCTTATCTTACAAACTAGCAGCTAATTTATTATATTCTTATTTCTTTTTTCTGACCCCAATGTCTATTATGCCAGCTTGGTTACAGGGATTTCTTGCAGTCTCCTTTGCAGGCAAGCCTTTTATGTCTTCTTTTTCTCTTTGTATCATTTTTCAACTAGCAATTTTCCCTTCTTAGCTTTTGCCTGACCAATGGAGTTTTATTTTATTTATATTTGAGTGCAATTTCTTTTCTTTTCTCATGTCATTTAAAACCTTTTCTCTACCTTTGATCAATACAGCCTCTCATGGATAATCTGGAGGCCCAAACTTATGAAACATTTGAAAAAGACACAGTGAAATACATCCAGGTATAGCTTAAAAATTATTGGAATTTCGTTTGTTGTTTTCAGTCTTTTATGTTTCTTGAATATGCAATTAACAATTATAATTTTTTTATCATGTGGTATGTTTTTCATTATGTATTCCGCAACTTTTAGAATAGCTACCTTGTTGTGAGAAATTTCCATTTGGCTGAGATGAACTGTTTAAGGGTGTGGAAGATTATTGCCGAAAGAAGATTGGCATGACCCCTGTGCAAGGATTGAGACAAACAAATCAAGAAATGGTCCAAAAATTTTATTTATCCAAAAAATGAGTGACAATACATTACCCATGATTGAGACTTTTCATCTAGCAACTTTAAATGCCTAATGAAATGTTTTTGTCAATGGAACATTCTTCTTTTCATTCTTTACTGTCCCATTAATTCTATGGTTCTTGTATCACATCTCTTTTCTTGCATTAGTAAAGTTGCTTGGTCTGTTCATAGTCTGTTAACAAGAAAAAGAACCTTATTAATGGGAATAAAAGAAAAAGAACTTTATCCTGGAGGGAAAGAAACACTAAACTAACCTTCCGTATTTTTGAACTTCGTCTATGGTTTTAGAATACTGTAAAATACACATATACCATTTATGCTTTCTACACAATGTTTTAGATTATATTCTTGTTATATTATTGGTATTATTGGTTTACTTGGCATTCAAGTAGTTGGCTTATCTTGTTAAAACAAAAAGCATTATATATAGTGTATTGCTCAATATTTCTAGTTATGTGTTTCATGCCATGTTCTACTTGTTGGGCCATGCCATGCCTTGAAAGCAAAAATGCCTGGACATCACCTATCACACTGTTACAAAATGGGTAAGTGTCTGGGCAAGCTGATTTGAGGATTGTCTTTCGGCATCTTTGGTTCTTGTCACTATTGTTAATAGGGGATCAGTCTCCTCACATAAATTAATGGATGTTTTTTAGGATTTTAGAAGAAGTTGAATGCATGTTTCTTGTCCTATCCTAGGAACATGGTTCTTTTATACATTCTTATGTGTTTTACACTTTTTGTAGTGTTCTATTAACTTCCTAATTACCTTTTATTGGTCCTTGTGTGCTAGTAATTGTCTGTTAGCTTTGAAAGAAACAAAATGAAGACCTCTTGAATATGTGAATCCTTAATCATTTTGAATAGGATATCAAATGTCAAAATTTTGCATTAAAGAAGTAATCAGAACACAGATAATTTATGATGCGTAACCCCAGAATAGAATGGAATATAACAAAAATTGCAAAACCCATCCTTCATGGTTGTCAAGGTGTTGCATAGGCGACTAGGCGACTAAGTACTCAACTAGGCGACAAAAATGACAAGGCGGGTGCCTTTTATAATGTCATTTATATTGCTGTATCTTATTAATGTATGTGATTACATTTTATTATAAGCTATATATATCAATTATACTTTGTTTTAATGTTTTACTATTGAAACTTAAAAGATCAAAGGGTTTTGAGAAGAGAAAAAGAAAGAAAGAAAGGATGCAAGAAAGAGGAAAGAAAGAATAGAATAATAAAGTTCTATTTTTCTATTCTCTCTCTCTAATTAAATAGAACAGAAACTCCGTCCTTGTTTTTTTTTCTATTTTACTTTCCATCTTGAATATTTATCATAAAAAATTAATAACCTTCTTTAGCTGCTAATTCATATGAATTTGCTCTATTAAATACTTATTATAGTAGTATTATTTTTGAAAATAATGAAATTAATATATGTAAAAGATTTTTTTCTTTTTGATATGATGATTTGCCACATTTTTAGAGGAACTTTAATGTTTTTAATAAAGAGAGTTGCTATTTTTCAATTAACATACATGCTAAATGGTCTGTAAAACTAGGAAACTAGCCAAAAGTCAGTTTTTTATATTATAAAACTTTTATTGCCTAGGTGACTAGGCAACCCAGTGGTGCCCAGAATCGCCTAGATGCCTTGAAAACTATGCCACCCTTGTATATGAACAAAAAAAATTGGGTATTCCAGTCTTTGTACACAGATTTATTAGTTGTTTTATTTTCTCTTTAAAATTTGTTTTACTTAAATGTAGGGGTATTATAAATCTGTTTACACAGATTTGTTATTTTCTCATTTTTTTTCAAAAGAATTTATTATTATAATAAAAGTGGGGCAGTAGTTGGAGGAAGATAGTTTGTCTTCCCCTCTGCTGCAGCCCTATTTCCTTCTTCTTCTGGTCTTCTTTTCTCCTCTAATCTTAGACTAAATCAGTTCTAAATTTGCTTTTACTTTTACTTTGAATTTGTTTTATATTTATGTTTATGCTTATTATTAGGATCTTAGCTAACAAACTTTTCAAAAATTTAATTTCTTTTAAAATTTGGGATTGCATGTTTTTGTGTTTTAATGATTTTTCTATTTTCAAACCTTTTCCAAAATTTTGTGCCACTTCATCTTTTCACGTTCCTTGCCGTACGCCTTGCATGTTGCACCTCAGGTGTTAGATGGCCCTTGTGCTTTTATGCTTTGAAAGCACTGGTTTTATTTCCCTCTCTGTGCATGCGCTTGCACGTGTTTAAGAGTAGGCCATGTGTTTCTTCAATGTATTTGTGTTTGGAGATATGGTATGCATGCATGATGTGGTTGGCTGGAAAATGGTTCTTATGGTGTCTAATTTTGTACTTTCAATTGGGCAGTACCAAAGAGCAGTCTGCAAAGCTTTGCTTGACAGGGTCCCGGATGAGAAAGCATCAAGTGTAACCACTGTAAGTAAACTACTGGTATTGATGCCTTTGTTTTCCATATATTGTTTATACATGAATTAGTCTTCAGGAATTTACTGGCTTGCATATATTGTTTGTACATTACTGAGTGCTGAATTAATTTCTATTTGCTGAAAGGTACTGATGGTTGTGGGAGCAGGGCGGGGACCCCTTGTTAGAGCATCATTGCAGGTCTTAAACATTCTATATAAGTGGTGACCTGCTTTATTTCCGTGTTACGAAATTTAATAAATATTTAACCCTTGCTAATGTTTTGAGATTTTACAGGCGGCTGAAGAAACAGGGCGCAGATTAAAAGTTTATGCTGTGGAAAAAAATCCCAATGCAGTTGTGACACTCCATGTAAGTTCTTGAAATTTGGGCTGATAAGAACTGTCATTTTATTTTACATTATAGTGTCTAAACTCATTATCAGTGTTCAACACTCTAATGTATTACTATTGACTGGATAATTTCTCACGGAAGTTGATGTTTTAAAATGGAAGACAATGTTCATGAATACTGAATGATCTCTTGGTTGTTACTACAAATACCATTTTCATTGTGCTCTCTCATTTCATTTGTACATGCTTGTGGCATCTAAAAGATAATGGCATTTTACATCAATTAATTTTAATATTTCTAACAACAAGTCAACACCAAAATATAATTAGTTTTATAGAGAGATCACATGTCAAAAGTATTATCAAGTAAAGAATGTTATTATTTTGAACTAACAATGTATTGATACTAATAAAAAAATGAAAGGGCCAGAACCCTTTTCTATTTCTTTTAAGAGAGAAAGAAATTGTTGAAAATTGAGAGTACTCTTTATCTTTCTTTCTCTCTTTCTTTCATTGCCTCTTCTTAAATCCATTGGATGTTTTCAGTGTTTTAATGGTAAAGTCCTTGAACATGACAAATCATATACATAAGTTGTGGTAGGTTATATTAAAACTTTTAATAATATGCTTTAATACAAGTTAAAGGTGAATTGCACTAGAGCTTTCTTACAGGTGTCAGTTTAAGCACAAAAAGTGAGGTGATATGTGGAAACCATGGGTTGTGCTACTGTAGACTGGCCAATTAATTGTCTTGGACTACTCTTGGGAGGCAACCTGAAAGCTTTGAGTTTCTGGCACCCTATAGACTGATTCTCTGAAAATTTGTTCTCTTGTAAAAGAACCTCCATTTCTTTGAGAGGTTGGATCGCCCTATAATCAATCCTATCCTAGCCAATATTCAAGTGTACTTGTTTTTAATTTTTATCTCCTGTCTGAGTAGATTCAAAGAGATCATGAGGGACTTTTTTCTTATGGGAACCAGGGGACATCAAGAGAGACTATTTAGTTAATTGGGAGGTAGTATGTTGAAGGAAGGACAGTGGTGTTTCGATTGTGGGGAGAATTGTAGTGAAGAATGTGGCATTATTGGGGAAATGGTTGTGGAGATTTGTACTGGATGAGAATAAGCTATAGAACAAAATGATTGGGAGTGTATATGGTTGGCAATGACAGCTGGGATGTTGATTTGAATGCTAGGGTAAACATCTCTTGTCCTTGGAAAATAATTTTTAACCCTTGTCACATTTTTTTGTAGCTAATGCCTTTCACGGCAGAAAACTGAAAACCCCATGTAGAACGCTGTCAGATATTTCTCATTGACCAAAAGCCATACATCTAATTTTTGATAATTGAAAATGATTTCATCAATCAAAAGTAATAAAACTTTACAAGGATCCTTTGGAGAGGCATGAGATGCAGCCTCCCATAAACATTACAAGTGATCAGAAATAACGATTAGAAAGCTGCCCAAAATAAATGATCCCTAGTAGACCCCTATTTAGCAAGATAATTGGCAAAAGCATTTGCCTCCCTACCCACCCACCGATCCCTATAACTCCAAACAACTGAGTCTGGATTTGCAGCCAGCCCAGAATCACCTTAAATCCCCTTCAATTAATAGGTTCTCCACTCCTAGTTGATCAGCAATCTGAATTCTTTGTACTTCAGCCAACAACTCATCTATTGTAGAGTCCCCTATCCCTACCGGGCCTGAGAATAAGGATATGATGTTGCCATTCTCATTCCTCAATACTCCTCCAATGCCAGATGGTCCTGGGTTACTGTTGCTCTGACCGCTCCTCCAATCTGTTGTGGCTCTGGTCTTCCTAACCAAAGTGTGTGCAACTGTGGCCCAATTCCTCCAAATGCCATCAAATGAAAAGGAATTGAAAAAAGCCAAGGATTATAATTTCACTGATAAAAAACCATATAACTAGCTTAAATCTCATTGACAGATTATAATCGGTTAATCACCCATCACAATAGAACTTGATCCAACTCTGTCAATAATCTAATTATAGCCAAATATATTAGTAGAAATAGCCTTGTCTGTTGCCATCAACAGTAAGATAATTTCTAAGGTCCAGAAAGAGAAAAGATTGATGGAAGTGTAAAATTAGATATTACAAGTAATGACAAGAATGCTCAAAAGTGTAAAACCAGAGGATCTATAATTTTATTTATAATGAAGAAAATTCCCAAAGCCTGCATACTGTGTCAATCTTCACCATCTTTCTGGGTGTTGTTCTGAATTAATTTCTGGTCAAAGAAGTTACTGTCTTTGATCAAACGTCACCATCTTTTTGGGTTTTTCTTGCTTTGAGATTCCATATAAAATGAAATCTGTCACAATTCACTAATATTTGACCATTGATGGGGGTATGCTGCATCAAGAGAAGTTACTGTCTGGTTTGGAGAAAAACTTTTGTTATCTGTTTATGGGGGCTGTTCATGGTCTGATCTGGTCTGGATTGGAGGAAATCTCAGACAAAACCAGACGAAACCATTTTAGTATAGCAACCAAATGAGATCAAACTGTTTATAGTGGTGTTCATGGTCTGATCCGGTCTGGTTTGGAGAAAATCTCAGACCAAACCAGTAAATTACTGTCTGAAAATTCTTAGACCAGATGAAGCCGTTTTAATATAGAAACCAAACCAGACCAAACTGCTTTTTTGATTTGGTTCGATTTCTAATATGGTTTGGGACATTGTATTGGGCTTAACAAAATTAGAAAGTTGTTATTATGTATTATTCAGTTTACAGTTTGCTCTGATTTCTAGAATTCAAAAAACTGGACTGAAAACCATAAAATGAACTTTAAAAATTTTCCGAACTGAACCAGAACTTTCTTAAGACCAGATAATTTGGTGGGTCTGGTTTGGCGGTCTGGACCATATAATGAACTCCTTTAGCTGTTTACTTGTTGGAATTTTTGGACACTGTCCCTATCTTTTGTACATAATCTTGGATCTATTTTTTGAAACAGAGCTTGGTTAAATTGGAGGGTTGGGAGAACATTGTTACCATAATTTCTAGTGATATGCGTTGCTGGGACGCGCCTGAGAAAGCTGATATTTTGGTGAGTGAGTTTGTATAATAATGATCCTTTACTCTGTTTTGTTACCACTTTCTATTTATGCTTATTTCTGATCAAATTTTAGGTCAGTGAGTTACTTGGTTCTTTTGGTGACAATGAGCTGTCCCCGGAATGCCTTGATGGAGCCCAAAGATTTTTGAAGCAAGATGGGATTTCAATTCCATCATCGTATGTTTTCTTAGAATTAATTTTGGTATTACTTATATTTGCATATCATCTTGTCCACTTCTTTCCCTGATTTTAATATCTTGATCTACCTTTGCAATGCACATGGTGTACTTCTATTTTTTTGTTTCATGCTGGAAGGGTGGGTTGGTGGGGGATGGGTGCTGGTTTCAATCCTTGCACAGGGATTGAACAACTAAAACATTCATTTGTTTGTGTATTTCTTTCTTCTGTCTTGTGTTTTCTCTTTTCTATGTATAAGAAGGAAAGTCATTAATTGGTTGTTGAGCAGCAGTGGTGGTATCTGCAACTAGCTTTGCTATCATTTTTTGTTTCTATTTTTTGTTTGTGCTTTGGTTTTAACTCAAAAATCTAATTGACCTTTTGCTTTGTAAACTTGAAAATAAGGTTCATAAAAATAATAAATCTGCTGGTAATATTTTATTTTTGTCATTATTGTTTTCATGCGCTCTTGCTGAAATTGCATTTCAACCTGCCTGGGCTTTTGTGTTGAATCTGTTGTAACCAAAATAATTTCAATGGTCTGGAATATTTCACATCATTTATTTGCATGGGATATCTGTATCATCTTTTATTTTTTTTTAGATTTGTACTAATATGCTTGTTGTTGTTTATCTTAAACAATACAATTGACGACCTGGTTACTTCAGGTACACAAGTTTCATACAGCCTGTGACAGCATCAAAGTTATACAATGATGTATTTCCTTCTCTCTGTTTTTAAATGTTCTTATACCTTCTTGGTTTCAAAGATATCACTTGAACCATTTGATGTCACATTACAGGTGAAATCACATAAAGATCTTGTTCACTTTGAAACTGCTTATGTTGTCAAATTGCATAGTGTGGCAAGGCTTGCTCCTTCTCAACCTGTGAGTTTCTCTTGAATATAATGCTTTCCTTTTTCCTTCAAAAAACTTATTGTAATTTATGTGCTGTTTGATGCAAGGACAGATTAGTTATTTTACTATGTTATGTTCACACCCTAATAAAATAATGGATTGGGCACTGCTACACCCACTTGAGTTTTGTCAACATTCCTTCACCTGCAAAGCAAAGCACCATCAATTTTCTCCCACCTCCTTTTTCTATCATCAAACATCAAGAAATTACCTCAGAAATCCCCAGTTACTTTAAAAGTAAAGGTACACCACACATGAAGTGGAATATCCAAGACCCCAAGCTACATTGTTTTCCCTGTTCTTTCTCTTTTCTGTCTCCAAAACGCACTCTGCAAGATTTCTGCTATGGAACATAAACAAAAACAAGCCTCCATTGGCCCATTCAGCTTTCTGACACCTAAAACTCTTTCCTTCCTCCATTTGAATCCCACCCAAGCTTCCACTTATACTCCTGTATTTTTCCCCAGTCTACTATGTCTATTTGGGCTGTCAGAACTAACCTCTGCCTCCACTCCCCCCTTCTTTCTCTGCTAACACCAGCTTCTGGTTTTTAGTCGAGCATGCCAACTGAGGCTTTGTATCAACCTTTAATTGTTCCCTGCATGACTGAAATTCATTAGGTACTTGCTCCCCAGAAAAATCTCCTGTTTCCTTCCGTTGAGCTTCATCCCTGGGGAGCCTCAGTTCCTTCAATTTCTCAGCAAAAGCTAGCCAGCCACTTCTTCCTTTACACTCTGGAATGCATAAGAACTGTCTTCTATTATCGACATTTACAGGTTTAAGAAGGGCAAAGACACTGAATATGGAACAAATAGAAATTGAAGAGACTCAAGAACAATTATTGGGTTACTAAGTAGCAAACAGGATGTAGCCTGTAACAACAGATCAGTGATTTAAAAGGTGCGCCTAGGTGTGCGCTATGTGCCTTGCGCCTCAACCCAGGCGTGTGCCTTTTTAAAATTTTGTGCTTTTTGCGTTTTTCTTTTTGAGTCTAACGGCTGGGCCGGGGGCTCCGCCCCTGGACCCTCGACCATGCCCCTTGAGGCAAGCCCGGCAAATCTATGTTAGGGTCTGAAAAAACTTATTTCTCACATAAAAAATAATGATTTTACAACTTTCATTGCCTTTTAAGATGATATTTTATTGTTACAAAGGCGACTCATAGAATCAAGAATGCAATATGTTTTACACCACATTAACTACTTGAAGCAATGCAATTGAGGAAAAAAAGAGATTGTGGGTTTTACATGCTTGAAAATGCTTTATATGTTTGCTTTTATTTTTAAATTTTAATTTGAATACACTTTACATGTTATGTTTATGTATTTTAATTTTAGATAATAGGTTTTTTAAATCATTTATTTTAATATTTAAGTTTATATTTTTATTAACATTATGTTTAATTTTTTAAAATATTTTTTTGGAATTTTCTGACTTTTTTTTATTTTTAGCTTTTTTTTTTGTAATTTTGCGTCTTTCTTAAAAAGGCACGGGCCTTGCCTTGCGCCTTGCGCCTCAGGCGCAAATTGGCCCTTGCGCTTTTAAAACACTGCAACAGATATGTTATAAGCGAGCTACAAAGACTAATAGAGGAGCTAGAAGCAAAAGTGACATTTTTAACCTTGGTAGGTTCTTGGTTCCTTTTGTTTAATGTTTTTTACAAGACACCTGTGTTTTGCAATCTAGTGCCCCCCTTTCTTCAAGATTTTCACCATTTCATTTTTTAAATCTCCTTTTTGTTTGGTTGACAAGTTCAACTTATATCCCTATTGTAATATTCTTGTCTTCTTAGATGTTTGTGCAGGTATTTGTGTGCTTTTTCTCTATTTCTATTCAAGAACTTGTGCCAAGCTCTAGTTTCCCTCCCCGTTATTTTCCCTTTTCCTTTAAAACAAGAAATTGTGCTTTGGTCCACTTGTTGACAGTTTGAATTATGGTAGTCGGGTTTAGATTGATTTCTTCTGTTCCATGTTGTCATGCAGGTATTCACGTTTACTCATCCAAATTACTCAACCAATAAAAACAATCAGCGGTACAAAAAGTTGAGGTTTGAGATACCGGCTGACACAGGATCTGCCATGGTGCATGGTATGTCTTGCAAAAATCTCTCTATGCTTTCATTTACTTTGTAGTTGCAGTATAGAGAACTTTTTCTAATGATTGAAACTGCACCTTATCTCTTCTTCACTGCCTGAAATTGATAAAATGAGTACAAAGTAACCGAGTGTTAATATCGAAAGCCAGGGTTTAGGAACATGAGACAATGAAATTAATGGTGTTGATGGTTGGATTAAAAAGAACTAATGTGACTCTGTAAAAGAAGAGGTGTTTTTTGCTTTTGCGGATTAATATGCCTGCTCACAAGATGAGATACAGACTTTCCCTTGAATCCCCTAAATGGAAATATGTAACTCACAAAATGAGATGCAGACTTTCCCTTGATACTCCTATATGGAGTATGGCTTTATTGTGCCCATAGTATTTCTCCTTTCCAGTTTTCATCTTTTTAGATCCATTGTGAAGTACCCGTTCATAATGATTTTAATGTTTCATCCTGAGTCATAGGACTTGCTGGCTATTTTGATGCAACACTCTACAAGGATGTCCATCTTGGTATTGAGCCGACTTTGGCAACACCAAACATGTTCAGCTGGTACGATTTTCTCATTTTATTTTTTTACTTTCCTTTTTTCTTATACATGTGGTTTACTAGTCCGGTCAGTCTGTTCAAGATTCCTCTTTCTCTGGATAAGGCACTAACCACAGTTTCATCAAATGGGGAATGCCAAAGTTCTTGATGGTTGGACTTTGACCACAACAGATCAAATTGAATTCTGATTGGGGTATATCTGAATTTGATTCGATAAGGAAACCGTGGTATTTGAATTTGATTTGAGTCTGACAGATCTCTAATTTCCTATATTTGAATTTGATTTGGTTAGTGGATATCTAATTTGAAACCAATTCAATTCAAAGGTGATGCCTAGTCGACAAGGCGCCCTTTGAGGCTTGCCTCACCTAATCGCCAAGCAGTTTTGTACTATGTATTATAAAATACTTTTTTATTTATTTTTTTACATTATAATTATAAAATAGGCACTATTAAACTAAAATATTCATTTTGTGTCTTTATATAATAATTTATTTTTATTATTTTTCTTATTTGTTAGGGTTTAATCAATATAAACATTTCTTATTTGTACTACTACTACTACTAGCACAGCTAGCACAGAAACTCGATAGAAATGGTGGGATCTGATTCATTTGCATCCCCTACTTGACCACAAATGATTAGATTTTGTTGCTCAAAATTATAGGAACATACATGGTATTTGGGTCATCATTTCAAGTTGGAACTATGATCTACAATATTATACTTCATTCATAAGCTTAACTGCATGTTCATCCCATCTTTTTTGAATTAGGTTTGCCATATTTTTTCCATTGAGGACACCTGTATGCGTACAACCTGGTTCACCTTTGGATGTGCACTTCTGGAGGTGTTGTGGTTCTTCGAAGGCAAGTCATTTTGGTATCAATGTTATATAGACAGCATTCAATTTTTACAATTGGTTGATTACTTTTTACAGTTGGTTTTCTGATCGGGGTCTAATTGTCTAAAGTATTTGGCTCAAGCCCTGCCTGAAAATTTCTGGGCCTGATGCTGTTCTTTGTTGACACAACCTTGGTCGAAGCCCAGAAATTTGCAGACGGGCAGATTAAAAATCGTGACCCCTAATAATAAACTGTTGGTTCTTGATGAAATAACCAAAATTATCTGTGTATTTAGTTATGTCAATTTTATTTACCATATTAGTTCTGTTATTTTCGCTCACTGTGGAGTAAGTGCAATAAGAAACACTACAAAACCTTGTATACGGTATTTTTAAACTTTGTATTTGCGCTCTTCCCAAACTGGGCCTTTAATATTATTTGTATTTAATGTGGATTCATTTATGATGCCGGAAAAAACATGATACTGAAAAAACTTACAACCAATCATAAAAAAGGAACCAATCAGGTGGATTTCCGTTATCATGTCTTTTCCGATCATAGATTTTCCCTATTTATGTAGCACATTACAAGCTATGTATGCACTTGGGCCAGTCGGCCTTTTGTTCTTCCCCTTGCTGTCTAAATAGTTCTAATGAAAGACATTATTCGTATGCAGGTGTGGTATGAATGGTGCATCACATCACCCTGTCAATCACCTATTAACAACAGCAATGGTCGTTCTTATTGGGTGGGCCTCTAGCAATTCCCGTATCTGTGATTGCATTCATTAGTTTTGAAAGTGAAGGAAAGCTGCGCCCCTAAAAAGGCTCGACTCGCATCTGTTGTAAACCAGCCTCTGTTTCATGCTTAATTATGTATGCTAAATTAATGAAGGTACATGCGTTGTTCCCCAAAACCAGAAGACATCCTCTGAAAACTGAGTTCCCGTTTTCCCAGCCTATTGACAAGGTTCAAAGTATCAACACGGGCAAGGTTCAAAGTGTCGACATGTATTAGCCCGTATTGGCTGATGCGTATCGTTCCGGGCTTTCGGCACCCCACCAATGTGCCTTTACAGTGGGTGTATTGGTGATCTGACCGGTTCAGGGTGTGGCGAAGACCTAAACCGGCTTCTCTGAACCAGTTGGCGAAAAATTAAAAAAAAACCACCCAAATGAGTATTGATTTGCCCAATACACCCATACCGGTGTATCGATATTTTGAACTTTGGTTTCGGGAGCTCCCTGATGTGCTCTTACAGGGTGTATCGGAGTTCTGTTCGGTTCAGGGGGTAGAGCTTTAAGCCGCCCTCCGAACTGGTTTTGAAAAAAAAAAAAAAAGAAAACACTATCGATATCGCTAAATATGCCCCTACCGGCATATTAATATTTAGAACCTTGCCTACTGAATTTCTTTGTATGGCGTGTGGAGGATGGGGCTGAGCTCCCGTCAAGTTTAAAAGGTTTGACAGTTTCCAAATAGTGTCACGGTATATGGGGGGTATATCGTTTTATTTTTGTGTTAATGGAGTTACAAAACGGGGGTGGAACTCCAAGGTGCCATAGGCCTTTCAACGATACCTGAAAATCGGTCGACTGATCCGAAATCTGATCTGATAATCTCGGATTGAAATAGAATCGATTAAAAATCGATTCCACATAGGTGGGGTGCGTTTTGGTGGAAATAGAATCGATTAAAAATCGGATTGAACTGCACCCCACCTATGTGGAATCAAATCCAGTTAGCCAGCTCTAACATAAGTATATAATACATTATCTGGACTGTCATTTTCGTTTCCCCACCTGGGTTTTTTTCTTTTTTCATTCTTCTGTCTAACTCTCAAATTCACCGTTTTCTCCTCTCACACTGCAACAAGTCTGCAACTCTTCATTTTTCATGTTTCTCGTATTCCCCTCTCTGCAACTCCGCATCAACATCAGTTGCTTCCAGTTCCATCCCTTTTCCAATTTAGCATTGTCTGGATCTGGTTGAGCTACAACGAAAAGACAAGATGAAGATGCAACGGCGGACTCGTGTATTTTTGAAAAACAGTTTTATAGTGGGTAAAAATTTATATTGAAAGGATTAATAGATCGTTGCATTTCATGTGTCATCAAGACACTTCTTAAATTCTTATAGCAAAATAGAAAGTTCTTGATTGAAGACTAAGTTAATTTTGGGAATTTCTTTTATTTTGGTTGAAGTAGCTATTACCTCTTTTTGAATGTCTGATAGGAGGCTATGCTCTTCCATTAGTTTCTCTTTCAGTTGATTGTGGAGAAATTCAATCGGAATCGTATGATATTTGAGATCCAAAAAATCTTATCGGATTTGAAGTCGGGTGTCTTGTACATAGATCTGTTCGGGTTTTGAATCGGAGTCGAATGCAGCTAATAATTAATTGAATCGAACTCGAATTTAGATGAAGCAATCCGAGTCCGATCGGTTTACAGGCCGAACAGTGCCGAACAGCCGAAGGCTTGTAATGACAATAATTCCTGTTGTTAAAAGTCCAAAAATTATAAGTTTTTTTTATGTTATAAAAAGGGCACATCAACATATAAAATTCATAATCTAATAAGTAGGATAATTTATGTAAAAATGATTTTTACGACTATTGAAAGAACTATAACTCTATAAGCTGGTTTTAAAAGAACTATAAGATGGATCTACGAGTTGGTAAAGTTATTGTACGATATCTCCATTATGTTTTAGACGTTGACTGCAATGTATGTTTTTATAAGAACTAATAAAGTATGCATTTTTTTTTTTGTGTTTTTACTTCATAGTTATAACTTATATCTACCTTATTGTTATAGGGGTATGTTTGTTGTACGTTAAATAAATTTTTTTAACGAATCATATTTAAAACACCACATGCTCTACTTTTTATTAGTTCATGTTTTGTATGGTGTTCTTATAAATATTCAATTATGACATACTCATAAGGAGCGAGTCAAATTAGTTTCAAAAGTAGGCAAAAAAAAAAAAAAAGAAAAAAAACTTGAACCAATGAAAATGCGAGCAGGCCATTTGTTTGGACTAGGCAGTTGGATTGTTCAACCTATAAACCAGACCCCTGAATAGTTTCTTGTCTGGCTCGTGGGCTGTCGCAGGCTGTGCCGCCCTCCCCAGTGGAAATTTTGGTGGTCGGCCTGGCACGACCCACAGCCCAAGCCTAGGCGAGCCCATGCCGTGCCGTGCTGCAGGCCTGGGCCGGGTTGGGCTGCAGGCCATGCAAGCTGGACCACAGGGTGGGCCTTGGGCCAAACCAGGCTAGACTGAATGGATTATGGGATATCAGGATACGAATAATAACGAATTTACGAACAATTACCCAAACAATAAATAAATAAAAGTATAAAACAATTCAAATAGGAATTTAAGAATTTTATTTCATTTAAATTTGAATGAATAATGATACAAATTACAAAGCATACAATTACAAATATTGAAATTATGATTTATGAAATATACAATGGTTGGATACTTCATAAATCATATTTCATACTTGGACGAATGAATATGAAAATGGAATAATTAATAAAATATAAAAAATACAATATAGACTATATAGTTACAAATTGAAAATACAAAATTACATATACATTATGATGAAAGCATTCACACACATTTTCATCATCTGCTTCAGGTGAAAAATGAAATATCCGGTGTATATAGTAGTATCATGCCCTCCTTTGTCTTGTAATTGTGAAGTTGTAATCTATATTCTGCATCATGATTTATGATTGCATCTAGCCAACCTGGTACAGTGGTAGTGTGGTACCTGTAGGTCCTGCAGTAAAACAACTAAACAAGACTCCGATGGAACTGTAGCCTGTAGACATTGGAGGGGTTAGTAGATTACGGATCACGTGCCATGGCGGGATTGGCAGCGAGAAATGTTCTTCGAGACTCTGACTTCTTCCAATATTTTTAAAATTTATTTTTCATTATTTCAAAAATTCATTTAAATTGTGGGTTATTTCTTCTTCCTTCTCATGTATGAGAAAATGCCTGATCAAATGGCCAGTACCACCTTTGCTACAATAGCTAAAGTCTTTTCTATATTTTTGGCAAACTGTTCTTTTCCCCTTTCCCTCAACATCCTCTATTTTAAATATTCTCCAAATCGGGCTACTAAACTTGGGATTTTGGGAAGAGATGGCCATTTTTTTCAAATTTAAAAAAAATAAATTAATTTAATTAGACTTACCTTGGATTGTTAGTTCAGAATCCCAACTTGATTTCAACGGTTAAAGCCTTTCAACATGACAACGTCCAAGGCTCCAAGCCTCCCAAATTGCTAACTTGGAGAATCAGACAATCAGCTAATCAGACTATGAGACTATCAAAATTCACTCAGATTGCAAAGAATGTATGAGAGACTGAGAGACTGAGAGAGGAAAAACTGAAGAAATTAAGAGAATAACTTAATAAGAGAATTGTTGAATGTTGATTGTTGAATTTATGTGATGAGAATGGTGGAGGATAGGGCTATTTATAGAAATTGAACGTAATTCAATTGCCCAAAATACCCAAAAAATTAGTTGTTATTTAATTGTTAGGAGGGGTATTTTGGTCATTGTAAAGTTATTTATAACTTTACCTAAAAAGCCCCCCTAAACTAGTTGTTATATAGCTGTTGGGGGGGCATTTATGTCATTTTTTAACCCCCATAAGCAAAATACATAAATACTCCCCTAATATGGCTGTTTATAGTTGTTTGGGGGGGTATTTTTGTAAACCACCCCAAAAGCTGAAATTAGTCGTTGGGCCCCTTTGGGGTGGGGTGGGGTGGGGGGGGTGGGGGGGGAGGAGGCAACGGCTATATTCTGGGTGGGCCGCGCTTGGCCCGTTAAGGGTTGTGCCAGTGTCGGCCCATGGACCTCGAACCCCCGACCCAACACGACAGGGACCTTCGTGCCGAGCCTGGCATGGCCTATGGGCCTTTGTGCCGTGTTGGGCTGGTTCAAAATCGTGCCGGGCCATGGACGGCCCAGCCCGATTTACGCCTCTAGGTTGAGGTCAACCTAATGAGGTCAACCTAATGAACCCGATTTATGCCTCTAGGTTGAGGTCAACCTAATGAGGCCTGATTTACGCCTCTAGGTTAGGGGTTGGTATGACTACTTCACTTTTGTTAAAACCTTCCTATTTCTTAAACTAATAGCAACTCACTTTAGCATAATTATATGTATGAGGACATAATGATGGTAATTTAGTTAAGGGAAAATTCTGGATTAATACCTTGTATTTTGGGCCTAGTGCCACTTTGGTCCCCAAACATCAAAACATGACAATTTAGTACTTGAACTTTCAAAATGTGTCAATCTAGTACCTACCATTAACTAGCCGTTAAGTGGCATTTGAAAAAACACAAATGTCCTTTGAGTGTCATCTATTTCTCTTTATCAACCATCCAAAAGTTGACAATAAATGAATAGTCCTAAATCCTTGCCTCTTCTATTCAAGAAAGTTAGGATTATTTTGAATAGAAGAGGCAAGGATTTGGGACTATTAATTTTTTTGTCAACTTTTAGATGGTTGATAAAGAGAATTATATGACACTTGAAGGGCATTTATGTCTTTTCAAAAGCCAATTAATGGCTTGCTAACAGACTAGTTAATGGCAGGTACTGAATTGGCACATTTTGAAAGTTTAGGTATTAAAGTGGCACTAGGCCCAAAGTACAAGGTACTAATATGGAATTTTCCCTTTAATTAAAGAATATTAGATTTTTATTCTAAACTTAAGATGTTGGTATACATAAATCCACTTGATGTGGTAGAGGCAAAGGATCCGCTTAATGCTCTTTGTTTGCTTTCTTTTGTATAGTTGTTTATAAGGGTGTTATGTTGGGGCTGGATCTGTTTTTCTGTTGGCCCTGCCCGTTTAGGTTGGTTTGGTCTCGGTGTAGGCCAGTTTTTGTTGTTGGTCCCTTTTTTTAGTTTTTTTAGTGCGCTTTGGTGGTCCTTTGGGCCCAAGCTTGTGTATTTTGAGCCTACTTGTATCCCTTTTTTTTCCTTAATTTCATCTTTTATTGCCAAAAAGTGCATACATAAAGAAAAATGTTCTCAATTGTGAAGTCAGAATGTGTAGGGTTGGAAATGAGTTGAACGTTTCCAGAGCTATTCGAGCTCAATTCGTTAGAAGCATGATTCAGTTCAGTCTAAATCAAGTTTTTTAGCCAAGCTTGAACCCATTAAAGCTCAACTTGTGAGGGTTGTGAGCCTAATTGTGTATATCTATACTACTAATAAAAGAACGAATAACCCTATTTTCTGGACTTTTCATTAGACATTTTTACCCCTTATTTAAGCAACATACAACAGGCATAAAAAATGGCATATATGTCATTTACTCTCACTCTAAAAACTGCCCACTTATAACAGTTAAGAAACTGCCCAGTTATAACTATTCAAAAACTGTCCACTTATAACATTTAAGAAACTGCCAATTATAATATTCAAAAACTGCCCATGAATTATAAATAATTTTGTCTTGGAGATACTGCCACATGCAAATGCACGTACATATTTACTAGTATATATATTTGCAGAGGATAGTTGTTGTGCAACCGCAGGCGGGATTCGAGTGTGAACTGTTGTCGTCAGAGGTGTGGTTGTCAGAGAAGACAACTCCCTCGGTCTTTTCAACTTTCACTTTGGTGGGCATTTCAAATTTCAAGCTCCACCCGTTCTTTTTAGGAGGGTGGTTTTCCATGTTGGTTTTGGGTAGACCTTTAATGGGCTGGGCTTGGTAGACCCGTTGAAGAAGCCCTTGTCAGTAGGGAACTCGCTTGCTCTAGTCCCCCTAAAATCTGTCTCGTAAAGGCTGGTGGAGAGTATAAAGCTCTCTGCACGAGACGCTGGAGACTTTCCTGTCTGCCAAGACCCCTCACCCAGTTCTGACAACAACACTGACTTGCAACTAAACCTCCCCCTTTAGGTAAGCGTTCCCATGTTTGTCTCACGAGAGAAAGAGGGTTGTTATGTTCATGGGACCATTGCAGCTTAGGTGGAGCAGTTGATGAACTTTAGGAAGCTTCTTGGGGTTTCTTACACAATGGAGCAAGAGCCCTAATTATGAGATTGGTTTAGTTCCGAACTTGCCAACGAAGCGAAATCCTGCTCCTCTCCGGAAAACAAATGCTCAGAACCGGACTCAGAGGTGGAAACAGAAAGCTCCTGGTCAGCCGCCTCTCTTACACCTTCGGTGCTGCTGCTTGGGAACAGAAAATCCAAGCTGTTGATGGATCGTTACGATTCACCGGTTGCTACCCCTGCGCTTTGAAGCACCCGCAACACCAGGGGAAGGGGTAGAAGAGGCAGAGGAAGAAACAGTAAGGCCCATTAACATGTGTGCCTGTTTTTGGGTTTGTCTGGATTCGTTAGTTTCCAGGCCTTGGGTGGATAGGCTTTGTCTATGGTTCAAGTCCCAGGTTTTCCTTGTGTGTGTTCTTAGTTGTGATGTTGTTTGGCCCTTAAGTGTTGTGCTCGAGCTATAAGTGGTTCCTTATGGGAGGTTTATCTCTTGTACATTTTTTTTCTTTTCTTTTAATAATAGATACCTTACCCTTTTCCATATATATATATATATAATAAAAATATTATATATGATACTTTTAATTTTTATATATAAAATAAAAAATAATTTTTTATATACATATAATTTTTTATTTTTATAGTAAATTTGGCTCATAGTTGAATTTGAGCTAAGTTAAGCTTGAACATATAAGCTTTTTAAGTCAAGATAAATTCAAGCTTAAGTCTATATGTCAAATTGAGACAAGCTGAACTCGAATAGTCAGATATTCAATTCAGCTCGACTCGAAACCACCTTTAAGGGTGTACAACCAAATGGCTTGTGGGTTTGGGAGTGAAAGCTACTCTCAAACGTTTTCTCATTAGAGAGTTCAACGGAGTTTCTCTTTATGTTAGGGAAATAGAATCATGGGTAGAAATAGAGTAGGGTTCCAGGGCTAAACCAGACTTCATATCAAAATCCAAGCATAAAGTTCATTTCGGTTCAGGGGCTTTAAGTTATATATTGTTATAAATAGGAATAGCAAGGGAGTGAGGTGGGCCCCACCGGAACGGGCTAAATTGCTATCCCTAATTATAAAGCTGGTCTATAAATACGAGCATTTGGTTGGGCCGTTGCGTGGACCAGTCCTTAATATATGGCGGATTGGTGCAGTCCACTCTGTTTCTTATAATCTCGTCCTAAAAAACTCATGGAATTGTCCTTGCCCCTGTGGTGAAAAACACAAAAAGTGATCCGCTACTTCTCATTTTTCCTACTTTGTACAGTTAATTAATTTTATATAGTTTTTATTATGTAGTTGTTCTCTATTATTTTAATTTTTCCATTAATTAGTTTTAAAAATATAAGACAATTTTTTATAATTTTTATCAGTTCATCCAATAATTTTTATTAATTATTTATTTTATAGTTAATTAATATTATTTATATTATTATAATTTTATATAATTTTCTATTACTTTAATTTGTATTAATTAGCTTTAAAATTAAGACTTTTAAATTTTTATAATTATTAGTAATTTCTATGAATTCCTCCACTAAGGAGAGAAGGTTTGAAGATGAGGTGCAAAAGTCGCAGGCGATGTGGTTTTGTTTAATCTGTGGGTAGGGAAGTTCATGCCAAAGAAATGTTTGATAAATTGGAGTAGGAAGAGATCAAGTCAAGAGGACCCCCATCAAAAAACTTGTGGAATGGGCTGGAAGAAGAGTCAATTTGAATATACCACCAAATGCATTTGACGAATTTTTGAACTATAAAACCTATAACGGGTGTTCTATACATGGTTTTACTTTGAAAAAAAAAATCACAACGCTTAGTTTTTGGGACGAGGACAAATGCAAATATATATGCAGAGAGCAAAGCCTTGTGTTTTCTATTATTTTATATGTATTTGTATTGTACAGTTTAAAAAAAATATAAATACATATAAAAATAATACAAAATATGAGGTTTTATGCTCTACATATTTGTATTTGTATTCCTTCCAAATGGAGCCTTACATACGTTCTCTTTCCAAATTAAGCCTCAATAAATGATTGTTAGTCAAATATGGGTACAAATGCAAATATCAACCATTCACCAACTAAATAAAACCCTACATTGAAAAGTGGAAATTCTGGTTCAAAACCAACATTGTGAGGAAAGCAAAACGTACCCCAACCCCAATAATGATGACGGAGGTCAAATGTCACATACCGCTTTCCGTACGAAATTCAGAATTCCTTACTTGTTTTTTATGATAAGTAAAGAAAAAATATATTAAAAATTAAAGAAAAGGAGAGAAGAGAAGAAGATACAAACTAAAGAAAGGGAGAAGTCTTTACTTGTTGATTACTTGGATGAAAACGACAAGCTCCTCCAGTGTTCCATAAACATCAAAAATGTCATCGATTTTATAGATTAATGCAATAGGTTTTGTTAGGTCAATTCCTGAGAATCTCGGATCTGTGAGAAGCCCCATGGACCACATGTACCATTGAACTGGTTGGTTTCTACTAAACTTCAACTCATCTGACAAACCCAGATCTTTCCACCACCTAATATTGCAAATTATAGGGTTAGAATATATCCAACTGTTCAAACAAAAATAAAAGAACTACGTTTTTCGGCATGGGCTGTGGTTGTTCAGAAGCCTAGCAATTTGTATTTTTATATTTTTTTATTTGGTTGATGAAAGATTTAGTCATCGAAAGATTTTACTTTAAAAAGATTTAAAAAACCGATTTTGGGCTATTTTTGAAAAATTTCAAATAGAACTTTTCGATTTTTTTTATCCTATTTTCGTGTAAAAAAACATCCCTCCAACCAAACTGTTTATGGGCTTTCAAAATCTTTATGTAAAAATCCAAACTGTCTTTCGACGTTTTTTGACACCTAATTAACTAAGTAACCAACAAAACTATACCGGCCATTTACTGAGAAATCTGAGCGAGTTCTTGGCGATGCAGAGATTGAACAATGTTGAATTCCACTTTGGCCAGTTCTTGTAAGGAATTGTGCCACCAATATGAGCTTGGGAAATTCTTAAGATAGCTTTTGACCTTGAGACTAGCCAAGCTTTTGTTAAAGGGGTGCTTTAGGGTATCTTCCACGGCTCTCGCCAGACGTGAGCCGAGGTTCAACATTGAAGCAGAAAGGTGTTTGTAAGCAAACTCATTGGCTTCATCCAGTATGTCTTCACCGTATATTCCCAGGTTTGAAGCTTCATATAAACTCAGCATTCCCCTTGTGTCTTCATTTAGTTCTCGTTTAAGCCGACCCTTGTTGTCCCTGAACTTATCAAACACATCTGCTCCAATATTGTCGAACAGAAATTAATCCAGCTTAATATAGTTCTAATATTCTACAGTTTAATTATTTTGTTCAGGCAGCAGATGCATGCACAGAGCAACTAACCTGTAGATACACAATACCCAGTTTGCCTCAAAAATCTAAAGCAAAGAGAGACGTAATGCACACTGTGTTAGACAGTTTTGTATGCCCTTAGCTTCAATCAGAATGATGTACTTTATGAGTTTATTGTAAATGAATAAAGATACATATTTGATTCATGTTCCCTTGGTATGTTTCTGTGTAATACCCTTAAACTGGACACTTAATGAGACTCGTGTTAGTTTAGAATGTTCACAGCCAGTGGGTCAGTCTGGGGAGACCTATCCAAGGCTGACACTGTGGTGCCACCAAGTCGGTTGGGGTGGCCTGTCTCAGCTGCCAGGGTGAGACCCTACGCACATACAGTGTAGGATTAATTGAATCTTTGAACTGGACCAGATTTCCAGTATTGCCCTAGACCTTGAAGATTGATGGGCAAAACTGGAAAGTTACACCCGACCCCTAGACTCGATTATGATACTGCACTAGGTGTCGGATTGGGCTATCTTTGATGTACCAATCAGTGAGATCCTTAGCGGGGGTCAAAACCTGGGTATGTTGGGACAGTCCGAGAATTCATCTGAGTGGGTGATCATAGTGACAGGATCAGCCCCTTTGTCGGACAAAGGTAATGATCAGGGACGCACTCTCACTGATGGAAGCCAAGACTGCCGGCAGCCGATTTCAATCGTTGAGATTTATTTTGCAAAATATATTTTATATAAGATATAAAAGTATATATATTATGGTTTCTAAAATGTTTGCAAGAAGGTTTTAATTCCCGAGATCCATATGAGTGGAGAGTGCAACACTGTTCCTTGCAGCCGAGGGAGAGGTCCTCTCTTGTCGGGCAGTGTATGATCATTATGGGCTGAGAGGTTAAGTGTAAGACCATTGAGGATAACACCTGATGGGCTAATCTTGCATCTGCCCACAGTCCCTGGGTGTTACAAGGTGGCTTGGCCCAGGGACTACTTAGTGTAAGTGTTGGGCCCATAGAGCCCATTTGATGGGTTTCAGGGGGTACACTGTCTTCAGCAGTGCATTCGGCGAGGCCTTGTAACAAAGGCTGGGCTGAACCCATGTGGCTGATGTGTAGATCAATGCTTGGGTCCCACGCCATACAAGGAAGCCCAACTGGGCAGCAATTTGGAAGGTTTTTGAGTACATAACCTTAAATGGGCCTTAAGCCCATTTCGAACTGGGCTGATTTGATCAGTCATCTGAAAATGGCGAATTCTGAAGTGGGTCAGCTAAAAGGATTGGGCTTAGACCCTTTCCACGCAGAGAGTCCAAGATCTAAATAAGATTTAGATCTGGAAACCTCCTAATTAGATTAGGAGACAGCTGATCTGATCTGCAGATAAGATAAGGATTATCCCTTATCACTAAGGGACTTCTAACCCAAATATGATTTGGATTAGCAACTCCTAATCTAATTAGGAGCTGATCCCTTTAAGATTATAAAAGGGGAAGGGGGTGGCAGCCTTGAAGAACACATCATAAGCAACAGCATTCTTCTCTTAAAGAAAGAGAGATTGAGAGATTTCTTGCATACTGCGAATTCTCTCCTGCCGCCACCTTCCTGCCATTGCCATTCCTTCAGTTCGATCTCCAGTTCTTGGGAGTAATCAAGATTTGATCTTGATCTCAATCTTTTGGGAAAAGATTGATTGGAGCTGTACTCACAAGCCGTCCAGTTGATTCTTGCGAAGGGTCAAGTTCTTTTGAAGAACATTGTTGATTCTGCTCCATCATTCACTGCGCCATCTTCAGTGGGAGCAGATTTTGGATCCTTCCTTGGGCGTGAACACCTCCATTTGGAGATAGTATTTCTCCGTATCAGGTATAATCCTCTCCCACTCCTTTTGGTTCAGATTTGGTTCAGTTTATGGTTCAAGATTGATCCTTGAAAATATGATTTTCTAAATAGGGAATACGATTCCCAATTGAAGGGAGAGATAAATTTTTGAAATTCGCCCCTTATTCCGCAAACTTTGGGCGTCCATAGGATGGATCTCTCATCCCTTCAGTGGTATCAGAGCCATGGTTCAAATCTTGAACCAGTTTGTTTCAGATCTGAACCTGCGCAATTGGGCAGAAGGTGTTCTACACAATTTGCGCAGATATGGGTTTTGGGAAATTTGTTCCCAAAATTAATGGGCGAATAATCTAAAATTAATTTTATATAAATCTGATTATTATTTAGAATTGTTCTTTATGATTTTCTTGATTTATGGGCTGTTTGTACAAGAGGAGATCAAAATCTTGGTTTGTGCAGGGAACCTGCAAGATTTGCAGTTTCTTGATTTATTTATTACATTTGGTCTATAAATAATTTTTTGTATTTTCTAGACTCAATGTATAGGTATTTGATCTGATGTAATTATTAATAGAAATAGGATTTCTATTTATTTTAATTATGGATCGAAGATGACGGCGCAGAAAGGGAGATTTCGCAGAGCAGAAGATTTCGCAGATGGGAGAATCGCTATCTGCGATTTGCAGTTTGTGAAACTGCATTCTGTGATCTAACCTCTGTTTTGTAGGATGGATTGTGCGAACAGCCCTGATTTACTGATTGTTGTTTTTCTTTTATCAGTAATTAATTTCAGATTATTTTCTTGAATTAAAGATTTAATTAAAGATCAAACCCTAGACCCATTCGAACCAAGATTGGTTCAAACTGTTTGGACCGAATCTAGGGTTTAATCAAGGCTGAAAGTCAGCCCTAATTTTCCCACTAATGGGCCTGAGGATTGATATTTAATTAAATGGTTAATTCGGCCCAACCTGTAAAGGCCCAGTTTTAAACAGTTAAAACTACTAAAAGCCCACTTAACCCTTAAAGCTATATGGGTTGAACCATTCGGCCCATATACCTGAATAATATTAATGGTTAATATTATGGATTTAAAATGGGCTTCAAAAGGGCTTTACAAATAATTAATTGATTGGATCAATTTATCCCTGCATGTGATGTATGGATGTGTGATGTGCTACGTACATGGACCATAAGTACTTGGCCCATGCTCAATCGACAGTGGCTCTTTCGCACACCATGGCTGAATGCACATCATTGCCATGGTGTCCCTTTTGGTCATTGGATGACCTCCCTCAGTGGTGGGCCCCACACCTCATCATGAGGTCTTGTGCGGAACCCTAGCCGATTGAGGCCCACCAAAATCTGGCTTTATGAAAGTCAGTGGGAGCCACTTTGGTTTGACCTAAAGTTAGAACTAGGGCGTAATTATCTATTCCCTCCAGACAATATGAGTGCATGTGATAGGGAGATTCATTTGATGAACTCTCTAAAGGCCTTCCATCATTAGCACAAGGATGGGTCCTTCAGTAAAGAGGAAACGCACCAGAAAATGGGCTATCCATTTGCTGTTGGGCTTGTCTAAGTGTTTCATAAGATGATAGGGGCGTCATAGACCGATGTGGGAGGGGCTTCACTAGAAAATGGGAACTCTCTCACGGTACCTTGGCGTTCACGAATATGATGGGTAAGCACTCACTGGACAGAAAGGTTTACTTGAAAACGGCTCTGAACCTTATCTGACAGAGGCCAAAGGGAAAACTCATATGATGAGTGGATATGATTCTTCACAGAAAGGTGGTGGGGTTATGCAGTTGAAACAGTTGGCCTCATGCACCCTATGTGATTTCCCACATCTCCAGAGACAACCCGTAGTCTATGAAATGAACATGAATCAAATTAGGTCGTGGACTGATGTTTGCTCTTTTATCAGAAAATGGCAAATGGATCATTTGCAAAGCTACTTGATGACAACAAGTTGAAGGGCCCAAACTATGCTGACTGGTATAGGAACCTTATGCTGGTCCTTGCTTCTGAAAAACTTGACAAAGTGGCAAAGAATCCTGCCCCGGAGCGTCCGGGAGATAGGGCTTCTGAGGCCCGAAGGAGAGACTATCAAGAATGGGAGGAGAAAAACTCCCTTGCCCGGTGTTACATCATTGCCTCCTTGGACAATCCGATACAGAGGCAGTTCGATCAGATCGAACTTGCCAAAGACATATTGGACAGTCTCAGGACAATGTATGAAGAGCAGAATCGTTCTACTCGACAAAAGGTCTTGAAACAGTTCATGACCACACAAATGTCCAAGGGTCAACAAGTTCACGACCATTGTCTTCGGATGATGGGATACATCAACGAACTGGAGGCTCTTGGATCCGGGCTGGACCTTGCAACCCAGATAGAGGCTATCCTTAACTCTTTGCCTCCTTCCTTTAATCTGTTCATCATGAACTATAACATGAACAAGCTGAATGTCAGCTTACAAGAGCTCAGCAATATGTTGCAAAGAGCTGAAGAACTGATTAAAAAGGATGAGCCTGTAGCCATGCTTGTTGAAGCTGGCAAGACAGGCAAGAGAAAGATGAAGGCAAAGAAGCCTCAGAAGAAAGCCACTAAAAGCAAGAAGCAGAAGAAAGACAAAGCATCGGATGCCTGTCACTTCTGGAAGAAGACCGGCCACTGGAAAAGGAATTGTCCTGCCTACCTGGAATCCAAGAAAGGTAACTTCGAAACTTGCGTTATAGAAACCAATTTATTGGTAGCTTCTGCGTCCTGGTGTATTGACTCCGGGGCTTCAACTCATGCGTGTAACTCACTGCAGGGGTTCAAGGTAAGCAGAAGGCTGAGTGAAGGAGAAGTCACACTCTACATGGGGACTACTGCAACTGTTGCAGCCGCGGCCATAGGAACCGTGGAATTATATTTTAGAGAAGGAATAATTGTACTGAAAGATTGTCTTTATGTACAAAATTTAAGAAGAAATTTGATTTTTGTCTCAAAACTGTGTGTAGATGGTTATTCTGTCTTCTTTAGTAATACGATTACTATTAAAAGAAATAACAGATTCATCGCATACGGGAAACTGGAGAACGGTCTCTATGTTCTACATCCTTCTCTAGAAACTAACATAACCGAAACTACGTCGGCTGAAATCCCCAAGAAGAGAGCCCGTGATACAGTTAATCCCACGTGTCTGTGGCATTACCGACTTGGCCACATCGGTGTTGACCGAATCACAAGGTTGGTAAAGGATGGTCCTTTGGATTTTCTAGCTGTAGAAGATCTTCCCACCTGTGAGCCTTGCCTACAAGGCAAGATGACGAAACGGCCATTTAACGGTAAGCCTGAAAGATGTACGGGCACACTTGGCCTAATACATACTGATGTATGTGGTCCCCTGAGTGTTAGGACACGAAATCAACACGTGTATTTCATCACCTTCACAGATGATTTTTCACGATATGGTTACGTGTACCTAATGAGACACAAGTCTGAATCCTTTGAAAAGTTCAAAGAGTTTAGACAAGAGGTCGAGAAACAGTTAGGGAGAGAAATTAAAGCCCTTCGATCAGATCGAGGTGGCGAATATCTCTCTGACGAATTCAGGGACTACTTAAAGGACAATGGGATAGTGTCACAATTAGCTCCTCCTGCTACACCACAACTTAACGGTGTTTCAGAGAGGAGGAATAGGACCTTATTAGATATGGTCCGGTCGCTTCTCATACACTCAGAGTTACCCACATCCTTTTGGGGTTACGCATTAGAAACTGTGATTTACGTGCTGAATCGGGTTCCGAATACTCCATATGAACTTTGGACCGGAAAGAAACCAAGTGTCAAACACTTGAAGATTTGCGGTTGTCCAGTACACGTTAAAAGAACGAGTGCGGACAAATTGAAATCTAAGACCAGCCATTGCCTATTTGTAGGCTACCCAAAAGGCTCTGTAGGTTACCTTTTCTATGACCCAAGTGAGCAGAAAGTGTTCTGTAGTCGAAATGCGCAATTCTTGGAAACCGACTATATCCTGGACACCCATCGTCAGGAAGTTGTTCTTGATGAGGAGAACTCAGGAGCTGTGCGAGATGTCCCACAAGTTCCAGGTAGTGACCAACTTAGAAGAACCACTCGGGCATCCAGGCCACCAGTCCGTTATGGTTATGATCAGGATAGTTACCTGGTGGAAACCTTGACTAGTGAGGAGGATCCCGTGACTTACGCGGAAGCTATGTTGGACATAGATTCCCAGAAGTGGGTGAAGGCCATGAGAGTAGAGATGGACTCAATGGAGGCCAATGGAGTCTGGACTCTAGTAGATCCACCCTCCGGGGTAAAAGCAATCGGTTGCAAATGGATTTACAAGAGGAAGAAGGGCCCCGATGGCATGATTGAGACCTTCAAGGCTCGTCTAGTGGCGAAAGGGTACACTCAGAAAGAAGGCATCGGTTATGAGGAAACCTTTTCGCCTGTGGCCATGCTTAAATCCATTAGGATCCTGCTAGCTGTAGCAGCATACCATGATTATGAGATTTGGCAGATGGATGTCAAAACTGCATTCCTGAATGGAAATCTTACTGAAGATATCTATATGCAGCAGCCGCAAGGCTTCATTGCTGCAGGTCGGGAAAACATGGTATGTAAACTTAATAGATCCATTTATGGACTTAAGCAAGCTTCTAGAAGTTGGAACATCCGTTTTGACTCTGCTGTCAAATCGTTTGACTTCGAGCAGAATCCGGATGAACCCTGTGTCTACAGGAAGTTTAGTGAAGATAAGGTTACCTTCTTGGTTCTATATGTAGATGACATTCTACTCATTGGGAATGATGTAGGAATGTTAACTACAGTGAAAGTATGGCTTTCGCAGCAATTCTCCATGAAAGATCTTGGAGAAGCCTCCTATATACTGGGTCTTCGACTCTATAGAGATAGATCGAAGCGGATAATAGGATTATCCCAATCTGCTTATATTGACAAAATAGTCAAAAGATACAGCATGGAAAACTCCAAGAAAGGAAATGTTCCTTTCAGGCACGGAGTCACTCTCTCCAAGAAGATGTCTCTCAAGACTTCTGAGGAGATTGATGGCATGAAAGATGTTCCCTATGCCTCTGCCGTAGGGAGCCTCATGTATGCCATGCTGTGCACTCGTCTTGACATTGCTCAGGCAGTGACTGTGGTAAGCAGAACCCAGGGCAGGAGCATTGGACTGCTGTGAAAAACATACTTAAGTACCTTCGAAGGACAAAAGAGTTTTGTCTGGTGTTCGACGGTAGCTCACTACAGATCCAGGGGTTTACAGATGCCGATTTCCAGTCAGACGCAGATGATAGAAAGTCTACATCTGGATATGGTTTCACGATAGGATCGTGTGTTGTTTCATGAATGTCAGCTAACAGGGGTCCTAAGTAGCAAATTAATAGTCCACAACCCAAGCCGAAAGCATTGCCGTAAGTGAGGCTGCCTTATGAATGAAGGTGTTCATTCCTGAATTTGGAATTCAGCACATCACCCATTCCACTGTTGTATGACAACACTGGACCTACGGGAGGATAGTGTAAAGAGGTAGCATCAGCGGAGAATGTGGTAGACCCATTGACTAAGCCACTATCACAGAAAGTGTTTGAGAAACACGTGGAAAGCATGGGAGTTCGGCTAGTACCTGATTGGACCTAAGTGCAAGTGGGAGCTGTTAGACAGTTTTGTATGCCCTTAGCTTCAATCGTTGAGATTTATTTTGCAAAATATATTTTATATAAGATATAAAAGTATATATATTATGGTTTCTAAAATGTTTGCAAGAAGGTTTTAATTCCCGGGATCCATATGAGTGGAGAGTGCAACACTGTTCCTTGCAGCCGAGGGAGAGGTCCTCTCTTGTCGGGCAGTGTATGATCATTATGGGCTGAGAGGTTAAGTGTAAGACCATTGAGGATAACACCTGATGGGCTAATCTTGCATCTGCCCACAGTCCCTGGGTGTTACAAGGTGGCTTGGCCCAGGGACCACTTAGTGTAAGTGTTGGGCCCATAGAGCCCATTTGATGGGTTTCAGGGGGTACACTGTCTTCAGCAGTGCATTCGGCGAGGCCTTGTAACAAAGGCTGGGCTGAACCCATGTGGCTGATGTGTAGATCAATGCTTGGGTCCCACGCCATACAAGGAAGCCCAACTGGGCAGCAATTTGGAAGGTTTTTGAGTACATAACCTTAAATGGGCCTTAAGCCCATTTCGAACTGGGCTGATTTGATCAGTCATCTGAAAAGGGCGAATTCTGAAGTGGGTCAGCTAAAAGGATTGGGCTTAGACCCTATCCACGCAGAGAGTCCAAGATCTAAATAAGATTTAGATCTGGAAACCTCCTAATTAGATTAGGAGACAGCTGATCTGATCTGCAGATAAGATAAGGATTATCCCTTATCACTAAAGGGACTTCTAACCCAAATATGATTTGGATTAGCAACTCCTAATCTAATTAGGAGCTGATCCCTTTAAGATTATAAAAGGGGAAGGGGGCGGCAGCCTTGAAGAACACATCATAATCAACAGCATTCTTCTCTTAAAGAAAGAGAGATTGAGAGATTTCTTGCATACTGCGAATTCTCTCCTGCCGCCACCTTCCTGCCATTGCCATTCCTTCAGTTCGATCTCCAGTTCTTGGGAGCAATCAAGATTTAATCTTAATCTCAATCTTTTGGGAAAAGATTGATTGGAGCTGTACTCACAAGCCGTCCAGTTGATTCTTGCGAAGGGTCAAGTTCTTTTGAAGAACATTGTTGATTCTGCTCCATCCTTCACTGCGCCATCTTCAGTGGGAGCAGATTTTGGATCCTTCCTTGGGCGTGAACACCTCCATTGGGAGATAGTATTTCTCCGTATCAGGTATAATCCTCTCCCACTCATTTTGGTTCAGATCTGGTTCAGTTTATGGTTCAAGATGATCCTTGAAAATATGATTTTCTAAATAAGGAATACGATTCCCAATTGAAGGGAGAGATAAATTTTTGAAATTCGCCCCTTATTCCACAAACTTTGGGTGTCCATAGGATGGATCTCTCATCCCTTCAGACTGCCAGTTCCCATCTCCTCATCTGACGAAGGATCTCTTCATGGCTCACCATCTCAGCACCTGCATCAAAACAAACGCCTAATCAGTACAAGTCATAAACTCAAAAAAGAAGAGATCTGATAGCTAAAATTATAACCCAAGTAAGTGCACTAGTTATCAAGTAGTATAAAAATATCGTTCCCACGAGGATTTAACAAAATAAATATTAGAACTACAACCTTCCTTAATTATTTGGACAACCGAAATTCAGATCCAACAATAAGAATTATTGAAAATTAAAAAGAGAAAGAAAATAAAAGCAAGGGTAATCAATAACTGAATATGCAACGATTAACTGAAATCACTAGGACTATTGGTCCACCTAATCATTCCAATGAATATTAATGGATGAGATTAACCAAGATAATTTATCATTTCCATAAGCTGAAGTTTTTCTAAATTTATTTAATATTCTTTCCCAAGATATATCAAATCTATTTTTATCAAGTAACTCTTCGATCCCTCGACTAGAGTTCTCAAGATAGAAATGCATTAAATTCAAAGAAAAACTTATACACTCAGATGAATCATGTATATATATCCCTATATACCATTCAATTCACACTATGAATTATTTAGTCCATTATATGAATTCCTCTCCCGATTCATTCACATAAACCTAATCAATTACGAAATGGCCAATCCTAATCGCATTAAGCATAATAACTCATAGACTATATGGAAATCACAATCTTGGATAAATCATAATAAAAATATATTCATTGTCATGGTTAGGCTTTCCACATTCCTAGCTATAAAGAAATCAATTCATGATAAAGGAAATAAAACAAACAAGAGGAAATAAAGAACTCATGATGTCGCCCTTGGAGCTGAGATCTTCTCTTCTTCTTGCCGCCACCTCCTTCTTAAAGCTTTCTTACCTTGCTGATCTCCTTCTTGAAGCTTTCTTGATGGTCTTCTTGATTGCTTCAGAGAGAGTTTCAGTAATTGATTCATACCAGGTGCTGGTACGCCCACCCTTTACATAGTTTTTGGGGAGGGGCTGTTACAACTATTTGGAGTTATCTCAAGAATGGATAATCCAGGTTAGTTTTACACTGATCCTATCCTATCTTATCTTATCTCTTATCTAATGATCTCAATCTTCTTTAACTTTCTAGAATTACATTTAGAATTCAAATCTAATAGGACTCTAGATTCTTGAATTTGAGTGGGCTGCTTTAATAAGTTGGGCTGCTACAAGGCTTTTCTGCGAATTGGGCTTCGGTTGTGAGTTGGGCTTTACTACGGATCCGCTTCGACTTTGGGCCTGATTTTGACTTCGATGCAGGCCGAATCTGTCAAAACCCAAAACATGAAAGTTGTATATTTCGCTCTTATATTTCTAGTGCATCTTGAATCAGCCCAATCGGAGCCCGGATATGAGAGTTAGGCCCAGATTACTGAACGGTTCCGAAACTATGAAAAACCATCCGATTAGCCTTGTCTTCCTTCTGACGACTTCTTTCCTTGCCCTGAATCAAAATACCAGTGTAATGAATCCAATTAAGTGTTAATTAAGTGTAGAAAGACTGAATATTCATAGATAAGAATATGATAATTTTTATTCACATCAAGATAGCAAATAAAAAATCAAGGCGACAAAACAAATCAGCTTCCTCATTTATCAGCTCGACAGGGATCAATATTGAGGACATGTATCGCATCACGTCGATCTCCTCGATCATGCCTATTGCCACCCTCTCCTTCTTAGTAAGCTGGGCCAACTCAGGCTTCTTCACCTTAGTCCTCGGCTTCTGGAGCTCGGCCGACAGGGGTGTGCCTTCGGACAACACACAAAGAAAAACTTCTCCTTCCAGTGCTTCACCGAGGACAAGGTCCCAACTAGCACCTTGATATGCTGCCGGGCCGAGAAGTAGTAATATCCCTACTGGTGGTGCTTCAGTTGAAGGAAATTAGAGACCATCCTCAGGGTAATCTCTATGTCATGGATAAAGTAGTAGGACAAGAGACCAATCAAGAACCTAAAGGAGTTCAGCATTAACTGCACCAATAGTACCTGCTAGCCTCTCAAAGTCTACCCCCTCGAAGTCTTCGGCCTTGGCCCCCTACCTCCCAGCCTTAGGAACATCGAGCACGATAGCCTTGGTGGGAGACACCGTCTCGGACCCAAAACAGGAAGCGAAAGAGGAATTGGAAGAGGAAGAAGTAGAAGAACGAGAAGATGAGGAAGACATCTTACCTAAATTCAAAGGTAAAGTATGCCAAGTGCCTTCCTTCGCAAATGACAAAGGAGAAATGCTCTTCTCCCCCTATTTATAGGACCCCTAGCGATCCAGATCAAGGCGAGATCAATGGTGAGGATCAAATGCCGCTCTGATAGCTCGGGAATTGCCAATCGACGCCACTAACTTCCTTACGCACATAACCTCGAGAAGGCGAAACGTCGCTTCCATCAGCATGATGCAAGCGTTGAACCGGCCAGTCCACTCAAAAATTGGTTCAATCCCAAGGTCCACCACTCACATGGCATGCTAAACCAAACTTCAACTTTAAGTTCCTCACCGAGAACCAAAGAACTCTGCCATGCCACATTGCGGCTGATCACTACACTCCTCAACTTCAGAACTGGGGGAGGGGTGTTTGGGTTATGGTTGAACTGGCCCTAGACACCATGTGTCGCCTATGTGGCCATCTTATCTCCTTGGCCACGTCATCACCGTGTCACCTCCATGGCCTATCTTATCTCTCCAGCCACATCGGCACCATGTCGTGTGGATAAACGCGACCCAGACAGGAGAACGTCGTATGAATGAGGACTCCGCTGGAGATTAGGTCTTATCCCGAAGACCTCGGTGGTTAACCTCATCCTAACAACCCCAGAAGCCTCATCCGACCAAGACATGGATCTTCGACTATAAAAGGTACCTCCCACTCAAGGTAGGGGATCCAACTCTTGATTTCCATATTGTTATTCTGCTAAGACCAACACCTTTCTCTAACTGCTCGGCCCGACCGCCCACCTTCCTTGACTAACTTGAGCGTCAGAGTATCTACCCAGGGATAACTCCTCAGGCCTTTGACTTTTCTTGGTTTCAGATCTTGGAGTGCGGCTTCATCCTTCCACCTCGGCTCTGCCTAGTTGGCAGGATTATCTGACTGCGACATCAGCTCAAGAACTACCTCAGATTGAGCAGCATCATAATGGCGTTGTCTGTGGGAATCGCACAAAAATCTATTCCAAACATTCTTTCCATGCAATCAAGAAGATGCCAAGAAACGCATTTGAATGTTCAACATGCTGATCCCCATCTCGGGGATGCTGCTCTCATCGCAGCCCTTTACGCCGCAAAATTCAACAACCCCAACAGCAAGCCGCGGTCGACCCTACCAAATTTAAGGCAATGCAAGACAAGGTTGACCAGATCTTGGAAATGATGTAATTGTTGGGATCTACAACACCGCCTCTTCAGACCGTCCCCCCTCCTGCCTCGATGCGTACCACGACCAATCCTCACCTTGAGGACCCCAAAACGTGCCGGTTGGACAAGGACAAGGCGTGGCCTGATCAAGAAAAGCAACAAACTTCAAGAAGATCGAGATCCTCAACCCAGTCCCATGAACACAACAACTGTAGCAGAACTCATCAGTCTGCCCAAGTTCTAGCAAAGGAAAGGCTCGGTAAATGGATGCAGCATCCAGTCTCCGTTGCTGAGTCCATAGCTCAGTCAAAGATTGCCCAACAGTGCCCAAAAAGGAAAGAGCCACACCTGTTGTGGTTCTAGACGACAGAGACATAGAGATCCAAGAACTTTGACAGTGCCTAATTGAGTTGGAGTGCAGCCATAAAGAAGTGCAGCCCCTCTAGTGGTCTGACCTACAGAGCCAAGCAACCAGCCTGCAAAGGAGCGCCCTTCACCCAGGACATCGTGGATGAGCTCCCCCTAGCAGGTTGGCGAGCCTTGCAATTGAAAAGGCACAACGGATCCACAGATCCCAATGACCACCTTGAATCCTTTAAGGCCCAAATGATGCTGTATGGATCATCCAAAGGCCTGATGTGCAAAGCCTTTGTAGCAACTCTTAAGGATGTTGCCCTAACTTGGTACACCTCCCTTCCCCTATGCTCCATCTCCTCTTGGGAGCAGCTGGAGAACCGGTTCTTGGCACAATTCATGGCCAGTAAGAAACATCAGAAAACTTTGACAAGTCTCTTCCAAGTGCGGCAGAGGAAAGGAGAGTCCCTTGGAGAATACCTAGCAAGGTTCAACTCGGAGGCCTTACACATCCAAGTACTAAACCGGTCGGTGGTCGTCACAACCCTCAAAGAATCCTCCTTAGACTTTGGTTGTGCTGATGGCCCATGCCCAAAAATACAACAACATTGAAGAAGCACAATTACAAGTAAGGAGCGAGGAAGAATAGGATGATAGGAAGAGGATAGACCTCGACGACCATAAGACAGAGAGGGCGGACTGAGACAACAAGAGACATGACCGATGACCAAATCAGAGGCTAAGGACCTCGCCTTCGACCTACAGGAATTTCAAGCCGTTGATTGCATCACGGTCTGAAATCCCAAAGCAAATTTATGACGAAAAGTATGCCAAGTGGCTTGAAAGGATGAAAACTCAGGCAACAAGAGGAACCGAGACAAGTACTACAAATTCCACCGAGATCACAACCACGAGACTAACAATTTTTACGACCTGAAGCATCACCTTGAAGACCTGATCAGGCGCGGCTACCTTGGGGGCTTCAACCACATAAAAGAGAACAAGCCAATGGAGGAGGAACTTTACCCCAGACCCCCAGGACGAGCTCCCCCAGTTGGAGTCATCGTCGTAATTGCAGGAGGGATGGCCGCCGGAGGAGAGAGCATCTCGGGCCACAAGGCACATGCACGGTTGCTTGAGATCAACGACAAGGAGCAGAAAAGAAGGCGCGAAGACCCGATCACCTTCATAGAGGACGACCCTTGGGGGGTCCAGACCCCGCACGATTATGCCCTGGTGATCACGATCGAGATTGCGACCTTTGAGGTGCAATGGATCCTACTTGACATAGGGAGCTCAACCAACGTATTGTTCGAAGACGCCTTTGAACAGCTTGGCATCAGCTAAGACCGCCTCATCCCAGTCAACCCTCCCCTGATGGGCTTCTCCAAGGAGTTGAAGGGATGGGAGCTCCATCATATGGATGGCCGAACCATGCAGGCTGACTGGGCGAAATTTCAAAAATTTTCTTACTCCCATATGGGAATCGTACTTAATTTTGAAAACTACATTTTCAAGGTTCGTTCTTGTAACCAAATCGGACCAAATCTGCAACCAAGATTAGGGAGAGGTATACTTGATATGGAATCCATGCAAAAAGCTCCTCCCAGCGCAGGTGTTCACGCCCAAAGAGAGTATCAGCAAGTGTTTCTTCACCAAGAACCTCTGATTCTTCAGCAAGAATCAAATGGGATAGTGAGCACATCTTCATAATTGTTTCTTCTAGCAAGAAACAATGTCAAGATCAAATCTTGAACACTTCCAAGAAATGGAGATCGAATAGGGTAGGCGGCAAGAGTAGAGAGAGAAAACTAGAGGTAGAAATAGTCAAACTGTGTAACCCTTTTTAGGGCCGCCCTACTCTTTATGTATAGCCTTTAAAGAGATAATCTCCTAATTTGATTAGGAGTTTCTTGATCCAAATCTTTATTTGGATCTGAACTCTTTAAGTGATAAGGATAGTCCCTTATCTTATCTACAGATCAAGATCAACTACTCCTAAGAAAATTAGAAGTTTCATGATCCAAATCTCTATTTGGATTTGGACTCTTTAAGTGGATAAGAGTTATCCTCTTATCCTCATTTGTTGATCCATACCCAGATTCACCCCTAATTAATCAATCCAATTAACCCAATTCGAAATGGACTTTAGGCCTATTAGGCTTTCTGGCTCACTTCCTTTTAATGTTAGCAAGCTTGGTTCTCTTTGTATTGTGTGGAACCCAATCATTGATCTACACATCAGTCACATGGGTTCAGCTCAGCCTTAGTTACAAGGCCAGGCCGAATTCACTGTAGGACA
Organism: Nelumbo nucifera; assembly: GCF_055504915.1. Classification (NCBI taxonomy): domain Eukaryota; kingdom Viridiplantae; phylum Streptophyta; class Magnoliopsida; order Proteales; family Nelumbonaceae; genus Nelumbo; species Nelumbo nucifera. The sequence goes on from NC_142655.1 coordinate 42,715,074, forward strand.
TAGTGAACCCTTGTGTCCATCACCATGGGCTCTCAATGGGCCCAACATTTACACTAAATGGTCCTTGGGTCCAGCCATCTTATGAAGGCCCAAGGACTGTAGGAAGATGCAAGATTAGCCCATCAGGTATAGCCCTCAATGTTCTTACACTTAACATCTCAACCTTTAATAGTCCAACACTGCCTGACAAGAGAGGACCTCTCCCTCGGCTGCAAGGTACAGTACTGCACTTTCTACTCACATGGATCTCAGGAATTAAAAACTTTTACAAATAATTTGAAACCATAATATATAAGTATATATCTATATAAATATATTTTGCAAAACCAAATTTCAAACACATTTGAAATCCACTACCGACAGTTTAGGTTTCCATCAGAGAGAGTGCATTTCCCGATCATTCACTTTGTTCGACAAAGGGGCTGTGTAACATTCCAGTTTTGCCCATCTGTTTCCAAGGTCCAGGGCAACACTGGAATTTGGTCCGGTTTAGTATTTCAAGAAAAACCTACACTCCATGTACCTCAGGTCTCACTCTGGCAGTTGAGACAAGCTACCCCAACCAACTTGGCGGCACATCAGTGTCAGCCTTGCCAGGATAAATCTCCCCAGATCTATGCAATGGCTGTGAAGATTGTAAACTAACACGAGTCTCATTAGTGTCTAGTTTAAGGGTATTACATAGAAATACACCATAATAACATGAATCAAATATGTACTTTATTCATTTACAACAAATGTCATAATGTACATCAGGCTGATTAGAGCTAAGGACATACACTATCTAACATGAATCACTCATGTCTAAGGGGAAGATCACCTTGCCCTTGTTGATCAGGGATGGTGAGATAACCACCATAGCAATGGTTGATTTCATCATTGTCCATTGCCTGTCTTCCAACAACGCCATCCTCAATGGACTGACCTTGAAAGCTCTACGGGCCTCTGTCTCTACCTTCCATCTCGTGATGAAGTTCCCAACCCCATAAGGAGTGGGAGTAGCATGTGGAGACAAGAGGGCTGCACGGCGATGCTACCTGACATCATGTCGAGGAAACCACCCTGTCGTAGAAACTCTGACAACATAGAGTATAGATCTGCGGGACAAACTAAGGATACAATGTGACTAGCCTGTTGAAGATCTCATCCAGGTACCGCTCTCTGAAGAAGATCTCAAGAAGACAGTCCAAGTCGGATCTCTCTTGGATGATCGTCTTTGGGAGGACCTTGTGCAACTGCTAAGGGACCATGCCAATGTATTTTCTTGGTCCCGCTACCGACCAATTAGGCAGAAGAAGAGGAGCTTCACCACAGAATGGTGACAGATAATCAACGAGGAGGTCTAGAAGTTGCTCGGCCAACATAGTGATGGTGAAGAAGGAAAATGGGAAGTGGAGAATCTGCATTGACTTCACTGACCTAAACAAGGCTTGTCTTAAAGAGAGATTTCCCCTACCGAGGATCAACAAGCTCATCGACACAATAGTGAGGCATAAACTCCTAAGTTTTATGGATGCATTCTCAAGTTATAATCAGATCTAAATGTATTCCGATGACCAAGAGAAGACCACCTTCATCACAGACCGTGAACTTTATTGCTACAAGGCCATGCTGTTCAGCCTCAAGAACACCAACACAACTTATCAATGGCTGGTGAATGAGGTATTCAAGGATCAGCTCAGCCGCAACATCGAAGCATACGTCGACGACATGCTCATGAAAAGCAAGAAGGCGAAGCACCATGTGGCCGACCTCCAAGAAGTCTTTGACACTGTTAAGAAATTCATAATGAAGTTGAACCTGGCCAAATATGCCTTCAGGGTCGGCTCCGAGAAATTCCTGGGTTTCATGGTCACACAGCGTGGAATCGAAACTAATCCAAAAACGATCCAGGCCATCCTCGACATGTAGTCACCTTGAACCTACAAATAAGTGCAGCGTCTCACCGGACGAGTAGCCACCCTCAACAGGTTCACGTCCAAGTCTGAGGACCGATGCCTGCCCTTCTTCAAGGCCCTAAAGAAAATGAAAGATTTTTAGTGGACCGAGGAATGTGAACAGTCATTCCAGGAGCTGAAGAGGTATCTAAGCTCACCGCTTGTCCTCACAAAGCCAAGCCCTAGGGATGAGCTATTGCTCTACCTCTTGGCCAAAGATGAGGTGGTCAGCTTGGTAATGGTCAAGGAGGAAGACTGGGTACAAAGGCTGATCTATTACACTATCAAGGTTCTCAATGGCACGGAGACCTGCTACACAAAATTAGAGAAGGTAGCCCTGGCCCTAGTTACTATGGCAAGAAAGCTCGTGCCATACTTCCAAGCCTACATAATCCGAGTGCTCACCGACCAACCTCTTATGGAAGTGCTAAAGAGACCTGAAGCATTTGGCCACCTAGTCAAGTGGAGCATAGAGCTGAGTGAATTCGACATCGACTATGCACCTTGACCCACCATTAAGGCTCAAGCCTTTGTCGACTTCTTGGCAGAGTGCACCTTTAGAACCAAAGATCCGGCCCCGACAACGCAGATATTGGATTTCCATGTGGATGGTTCATCCAACAAGCAAGGTAGTGGAACCGGCATCATCCTCTTCAGCCTAGGCAACATAGTGTTAGTGCATGCTCTCAGGTTCGAGTTCAAGGCCTCTAACAATGAAGTTGAGTATGAAGCTCTGATCATCGGACTCTGACTTGCCCTACACCTTGGTGCTCGGCACATCGAAGCCTGTAGTGATTCCTAGCTAGTGATCAACTAGATCCATGACCAATTCGAGACACGAACCCCAACCATGGCGATCTGCCTACAAAAGGTGCAAGAGCTCATCGAATGGATCAATCACATTGTCATTCAGCAGATCCCCCGAGTTGAAAACATCCGAGCTGAGGCTCTATCAAATTTGTCTAGTTTGCCGCAGACCGATCTCGACCCAACGATATGGATGAACACATTAGCCAAGCCCAGCATAGCACTAACGGCTCTCCTCATCCTCCCTGTTCAGCAAGGCCCATCTTGGATGCACCCCATAGTGCGATACTTACAGGACGTTACACTACTAGAAGTCCGGGTAGAAGCCAAGAGACTTGCACATAGGTCGGTCCGGCACTGCCTTATCCAGGGACAACTCTACCACCGGTCACATACTCTTCCCTACTTGAGGTGTCTCCCCCCTTTAGAGGTTGACTACGTCCTTAGGGAGATACATGAAGGTATCTGTAGAGACCACCCTGGCGCCCGAACTCTGGTTTACAAGGCACTCCAGCAAGGTTACTACTGGCCAACCATGAAGCAGGATGCAACCCAGCTTGTTAGAAAGTGCGACTGTTGCCAGAGGCACTCCAATCTTCATCACCATCCAGTGGTCCCCTTGAAGCCAATCACTAGCTTGTGGCCCTTCACGTAGTGGGGAATGGACATCCTCAGACCCTTCCCTACCGTGGTTGGAAAAAGAGGTTCATCCTAATCGTCGTGGGCTACTTTACCAAGTGGGTGGAAGCCGAGGCCCTAGCATGAATTACCGCACACAATGCCCAGAATTTCTTTTGGCAAGGTATTGTATACCGCTTTGGTATTCCTTGGGTTCTCATCACCGACAACGATACGTAGTTGGCTGACAGGAAGTTCAATGCCCTTTGCACCGACCTGAAAATCGATCACTGGACTACGGTCGTACACCGACCTCAAAGTAATGGGCAAAACAAAGTGACCAACTAAACCCTACAACATAGGGGTGATCATGGGTTGGGCCGGGCTTTTCACTTATGATAAGGGCTATATCTTAGGCATAGGCCTGGCCTGTCCCAAGGTTCTGGTCTTGAAACATAAGCCCTAGCCCAAGTCTAAACGGGCCCATGAAGGGATGAGAGATCCATCATATGAATGGTCGAACCCTACAGTTAGGTTGGGCGAAATTTCAAAAAATTCTCTCTCTCATGTGGGAATCACATTCCCTATTTTAGAAAACTGCATTTTCAATGACCAATCTTGAACCTAAATTAGACCAGATCTGAAACCAATAGGGAGTGGAGGGTTATATCAGATACGAAGTAACAATAACCTCCAATGAAGGTGTTCACACCCAAGGAAAGATCCAAAGACTGCTTCCACCGAAGATGACACGATGCAGGATGAAACAGAATCAGCAGGATGGCTCTTCAGCAAGACAAGAATCTAATGGAGGGCTTGTGAGCATGACTTCTTATTACCTTTTTTGCCAAAAGGTAATATCAAGAACACTTCTTGATCACTCCCATAGGTGGAGATCGAACTGGTATGGTGGCAAGAGCAGGAAAGAGCAGAAGACAGGAGCAGTCGAACTACAAGTTCTTCTCTCTTTGTAATCTTTGATCTGAGAATTGTGTATTGGAGGTTCTCCCTGCTCCTCTATTTATAGCCTTTAAAGAGAGCATCTCCTAATCGCATCAGGAGTTTCCTAATCCAAATCTTGTATTTGGATCTGGACTCTCTTTAAAGAGATAAGGATAATCCCTTATCTTATCTGCAGATAAAGATTAGCCCTCCTAATCTAATTAGAAGTTTTTTGATCCAAATTTTTATTTGAATCTGGACTATCTGAGTGGATAGGGATAATCCCTTATCCTATCTGCTGATCTAAATCCCAGAACCGCCCCATTTTAATTAATCTCATTAAGCTAGTTTGAATTGGGCTTTAGGCCCATTAAGTCCATTTGCTCACTTACCCTCTAAACTGCTATCCAATTGGATATCCTTGTATGGCGTGGAACCCAAACATTGATCTACACATCAGCCACATGGGTTCAGCCCAGCCTCTGTTACAAGGCCTGGCCGAATTCACTGTAGGAGACAATGAACCCCTGAGTCCATCACCATGGGCTCTTAATGGGCCCAACATTTACACTAAATGGTCATTGGGTTAAGCCACCTTATAAAAGACCCAAGGACTGTGAGCAGATGCAAGATTAGCCCATCAGGTATTACCCTCAATGGTCTTACACTTAACCTCTTAGCCCATAATGATCAAACACTGCCCAACAAGAGAGGACCTCTCACTCGGCTGCAAGGTGCAGTCTACACACTCTACTCACATGGATCTCGGGAATTAAAGCCTTTTGCAAACATTTTGAAACCATAATATATACATATACATACATATATATATAAATATATATATATATGTATGTATGTATGTATATCTCTATATAAATATATTTTGCAAAAAAAAATTCAATGGTTGAAATCTACTGCTGGTAGTTTAGGTTTCCATTAGAGAGAGTGCATCACCGATCATTCACTTTGTCCGACAAAGGGGCTGATCTTATCACTATGATCACCCACTCAGATGAATTCTCGGATTGTTTCAACATACCCAAGTTTTGACCCCTCTAAGGATCTCACTGATTGGCATATCAAAGATAGCCCAATCCGACACCTAGTGTAGTATCATAATCGAGTCTAGAGGTTAGGTGTAACATTCTAGTTTTGCCCATCTATCTCCAAGGTCCAAGGCAATACTGGAATTCTTGTCCGGTTCAGGGTTTCAAGAAAACCCACAATGCATGTACCTCAGGTCTCACCCTGGAAGCTGAGACAATCCACCCCAACCAACTTGGCGGCATATCAGTGTCAGCCTTGGCAGGATAAATCTCATCCAATGGCTGTGAAGATTCTAAACTAACATGAGTTTGATATGTGTCCAGTTTAAGGGTATTACACAGAAGCACACCATGACAACACGAATCAAATATGTACTTTATTCATTTACATTAAATGTCATAATGTACATCATTCTTATTGGAGCTAAGGGCATACACTGTCTAACAACTCCCACTTGTACTTAGGTCCAATCTCGTATATGCCGGAGTCCCAGAATTTCCACGTGTTTCTAAAACACTTTTTGTGTCAGTGGCTTAGTCAATGAATTTGCCACATTCTCCGCTGATGCTACCTTTCAACATCAATCTCCTGTAGATCCAGTGTTGTCACACAACAATGGAATGGGTGATGTGCTGAATTCCAAATTCAAGAATGAACACCTTCATTCATTAGGCAGCCTTACTTACGACAATGTGTTCGGATTGGGTTGTGGACTGTTATTCTTACTACTCAGGACCCCTATTTGCTATTTTTCTAGCAAACAACACACGGTCCTATCGTGAAAATATAACCAGATGTAGACTTTCTATCATCTGGATCTGACTAGAATTCGACATCTGTATACCCCTAGATCTGTAGTGAACTACCATTGAATACCAGTCAAAACTCTTTTGTCCTTCAAAGTTATTGTAGTATGTTTTTCATAGCAGTCCAATGTTCCTGCCCTGGGTTTGATTTGAATCTGCTTACCACACTCACTGCCTGAGAGATGTCAGGACGAGTGCACAACGTGACATACATGATGATCTCTACGGCTGAGGCATAGGGAACATCTTTCATGCCTTCAATCTCTTCGGGAGTCTTGGGAAACATACCATTGGAGAGAGTGACTCCATGCCCGAAGGGAACATTTCCTTTCTTAGAGTTCTCCATGCTATCTCTTGACTATCTTGTCAATGTAAGCAGATTGGGATAATCCTATTATCCTCTTTGATCTATCTCTATAGAGCCGAAGACCCAGTATGTAGGAGGCTTCTCCAAGATCTTTCATGGAGAATTGCTGTGGAAGCCATACTTTCACCGTAGTCAACATTCCTACATCATTCCCAATGAGTAGAATGTCATCTACATACAGAACCAGGAACGTAACCTTATCCCCACTGGATTTCTTGTAAACATAGGGCTCATTCGGATTTTGCTCAAAGTCAAACTTTTTGATGGTTGAGTCAAACTGGATGTTCCAACTCCTAGAAGCTTGCTTAAGTCCATATATAGATCGATTTAATTTACATACCATGTGTTCCTGACCCGCAACTATAAAATCTTGCGGTTGCTGCATAAATTAGAGTTTAGGGTAAACTGCACGTGAATGGTGGTGATTTTTTGGGCCAAGGAAGGGTGATAAAATTCCTACCTTATCTTATTATAGTTGGGTGCCCTTAAATGGATTAAATAACTAAAAGAAATGGAAATTAAATATGAGACCCTAAATGTTGGGATGCAAATGCAAAACTTTTAAAATATTAATTATTTTTTTTTTGATGTTTTTGAAATTCGAAATTTTAAATTCAAATTTTGAAATTTGAAATTCAAATTCAAATTAAGATTTCAATTAAAATTAAAATTTATATTCTAATTTGGAATTTAAATTCAAATTCGAAAATTTGGACAATTTCATAGTTAACAATTAATTATTTAATTAAATAACTAAAAAAGGAAATTAAATAAGGCAACAAATAATTATAACAAACAAAAAATAAAAGAAATAATTATGCTAAAAAGATTAATAACTACCAAAATAAATTCTAACAAGAAAATTGCTATTCTAAAAATTAAACCAAAAATAAAATAAACAAAAGAAAATTATGCGGCAATAAATAAAATAAACAAAAAAATGTATTTTTTTTATTTTTTATCTGAAATAAAAGAAAAACACAAAACTAATAAGTCAGAAATTCAAACAAGAAATTAAAATAAAGAAAGAAAAATAGATCAAGAAACAAAATGGAAGAAAAATAATACTAAAAAAAGTAAATCAGATCTAGAAAAAAATTAAATCAAAAATAAAAAATCACTATTCTACCAAAAATTATAGTTCGATAAAATGGGACGACTGCACCTGAAATGCAACCCAATTAATCTTCTCTTATCTTCTCTCCCACAATCCCACAGTGCTCCGGTACCCCACCTTTCGCTATTTCGCCCTGCAAAATCAAAGAGAAGTAAGAATTAAAATGAGATAACAAATCAAGTAATAAAACAAAGATAAAAAAATAATAATGAAACTGATTCGGACAAAGAAAATAAAAATTTATCCCCGTTGTTTCCCCGGCAACGGCGCCAAAAACTTGGTGTAGCCAGAAGTGTGTTGTTAACCACTTTGGAACACTAGTTTAGAGATTTATAATTTTTTCAATCCTCACGTAACCTTAAACAATGTAGCATGTGGTAAGGAAGGGGTCAAGCCCACAGAGAAGTGAGGGAAAAATAAATATTTCTCTTTGTTCCAGACAAATAAAAAGAAAATGGCACTAGGAATTGCAGAAAATAAGAAAATAAAATCTATTAATGCTGAAATTAAAGGTTCAAAATTAAACAAGACAATAATTAAAATTCAGAAATTAAAAGAGCACTAAAAGCAACAAAAGAAATAAACAAAAGTGATCCACAATACAGATCCAGTGGTGGTAGCTGCAGATTGGTCGGACAGCGTGTAGGAACCCCTCTTGACAAGAACAAGGCGTCCTTCACTTCTGCAACCCTCAAACCCCTCGAGACACCTTAGCCTTGAATCAGATGGATTCAAATCTGCAAAAGACACAAGCAAACAGAAATTAAATCTAAAAGATTATTGGAATAAAAATAACAGAAAATAAAATAAAGAAAATAAAAGGATGGTTGATTAGATCTAGTGGTGGTAGTTGCAGATTGGTTGAGCTGCTTGCAAGAACCCCTCCTGACAAGAACTGGGCATCCTTCCCTTCTACAATCTTTGAATTCCTCAAGAAACCTTAGCCTTGTGAACTGAGTGAATTAACCAACCTCTTCTCCAAGGCCCCTGGGGTCCTTTTTATAGAGAATGGTGGATATAACTGGAATTAGAGAGAAAGAGGGGGGTGACAGCTGGGTTTTTGTAAAAATATGGGTGCCCTAAGGTTTAGAATGGAGGGTTAGGATTGTTCTAAGGTGATCTAAGGCTGAAAAGAAAAGGAGAAGGAGCCCAATATTATGTAGGGCTGAGCTTTAGTGGCTAAAAGTTGAATGGTGAGGATTAGAAGTTAGGTGGCTCTCTAGGGTTAGAATTCTAAAAAGAGAGTGGCCTAAAATGAATGGTGGAGATTAGAAGGGATGGAAGGTGGAAATTAAATAGTTGGGGGCGGTTAGGGTTTGCTAAGGATGAAAAGAATAGGTTAAAAGGCGTCCTAGGGTTTGCTAAGGATAGAGGAGCATGTTAATATAGTAGGAGGGGCGCCAAACTGGGTTTAGCAAATAGGAGGAGCCCTCCTGTTCTTAGTTTTTCACAAAACACCCCTCTCTCAGTTGGACTTCACACCAGGTTCCCAAAAACTATATTTCAGCCATTCAATTCCCTAGTTTTCCACAGAATTTGCACAAAGACCCTTAGAAGCCACAACATTGAATTTAACTGGGAAAATGGCATATTTTGAATATTCTAAGGCCAAAAATACCCCTAAAATGATGCCCTTAAGGCATCAAAATGCAGAGTTATCAAATAACAAATTAGAGGAATACTAGTTTAACTAGAAGAAGAAGTCATAGAGTCCATTTGGGACTCTCATGCTATCTCACTAATATGCCTTCTCAAACTTAATGGGTGTGAAGCCACATTAAGTTTGGACTAGAGAAGATGGAACCGAGATGAAGATAGTCCTTTGATCAAGACATCAGATGTTTGATTAGTTGAACTAATGTGTTTGGCACAAAGCAACCCTTGAGCAACTCTATCCTGAATGAAGTGAAAATCAACCTCAAAATGTTTGGTGTGAGCATGATATATGGGATTGGCAGTAAGATATGTCGCACCAGATGACAGGGGAAGAGGATAGAGAGATGCCTATATTAAAGAGAAGAGACTACAACCAAACATTAGTACTGGAGCTAGATGCTTTGCAAGTAATTATATTGAATGCTTCTGCTTGGACAAATATTGTTGTGGACAATTTCAGGGAAGACTGATTTCTTGTTGTCTGGCTTGCATGCAACCTGCAGTTCCACCACCTTATAGGCTTTGGTCCTTGGCTAGACATCTGCTCCACCAATTTCGTTCTGGTGATCGGTTGGACTGTTGGCTCAACAGTGATGATACTGAGGAAGGACATACTAATTTTGGGTTGTAGTTCTGGGATCAGAGAGACTTCTGCTATGAAATGGGTATAGAAGGATCATCTCAATTTGTAGAATTATTTGTTCTCCTTATCAATAAAAGCATTTTTGTGGCTATCAGAAAAAGGTGGCCCAGTAGAAATGAAAACAACATAATCCAACTTCAGCAGATGAAAAATGCGTAGATGCTTCCCTTGGGAGATATTTTTCCTCAACACAAAACCATCCTCGATCACACAGTCCTACTTGAAGTCGTGTATTTTATACGGAAATATTCTCGATGCAAGCCTGTAAATTGCTGTAAAGATGGTATGAGGACAAAATCAGAATTCTAAAAATGCTCTCAAATTGTTGAAAAGGGTTTTGGATTGGACCCCGTACAGTCCAAAATCAATTTGGACAGATTGGACGGATCAGCAAGACATATTGGATTGGAACAATCCGGTCCTAAATATTTATTATATTAGATTGAACCTGGTCCGTCCGTAACAAATTTATATTGGATTAGGTTGGATTAAGCCAATATCTGGTCCATTGATATAAGATAAGAATATATGTGTCAATGGACCGGGTTTGGGTTGAAAATAATCTAAATCCAAATCAAAATGAATTTGAATAGATTGGATGGTCCAGACATTGAATTGTACCGGTCCAAATTAATCCAAAACATTCATTGGATTGGATTGAAACTGGTCCAATTATAATGGACTCACATTGGACTGGATAGGATTGGACCAAATCCAGTCCAATTGACACCCCTAGAGAAAAGTACACCACATGGTGCCCAACCATGACCATGGCTCCTTTTGTGAAACAAATTAGGAAACTCATTGTTACCATTTTCTTGGGTTCTCTATGATTCAAATTATATGTCTTTTTGTCCTTTGTTTCTTGTTCGTTCTGTTTTCTAGATAAGTGGTTTGAATCCCACATGGACTAGAAAGAGCACTCCTCTTTCGTTTATTTATTACCTTGTGCTTTTGGTTTTGTCGGGCTTGTGGAAGAGTGCACCTAGACCACTACAGGCACACATACCTCGGGCCGGACTGGGCTAAGTTGGGCTAACACACGCACAACACCTGTCCACCCACTATGCCATGCCACGCTATGCTGTATTGTGTTGTGTTGTGCCTCGCACATGGGTCCGGGACCCTATTCTTACCTTAATTTATTTTACTTTTTCTTTTCTGGGGTATTTTAATGTGTTAATTAATACTCATTTTTCCTAATGTTTCTTTGTAACCACTGCGCTCTCTTAATCGTTAGAGACGTTTTGCTAGAAATAAACTCATTTAATTGCCAAGATAATTGTGATTTTAGTACATTGGAAATTGGCATATCTTCTTCGTGTTTTTGCTTTCTCCCACACTATTTTTTCTCTCCTGTTGAATTGTGTTGGTCACACATAACAAATTGGTTCACTGCTTTGCACTGTGGGTACACACAACACCAAGGCTAAGAGCTATTATGTAGATAAGTGCAATGGGTTTTGTTAGTTCAATCCTTTGCTCCGAGAATCTCGGATCTCTGAGAACCACCATTGACCACATGTACCATTTAACTGGTTGATTTGTGGCAAACTTCAACTCATCTAACAAACCCAGATCTCTCCACCACTAATAATATTGCAAATAATAGGATTAGAATATATTTAACTGTTGAAACAAACAAATAAAAGGTCCAGTCTGGTGCGTTTTTCAGCATGACCTGTTGGCTGTTTAGAAGCCTACTAATTAGATGTTTTTATTTCTTGTTTGGTTGGGAAAAAATTTAATACTTGAAAGATTTTACTTTAAAAAGATGCAAAATGCCCATTTCGAGCTATTTTGAAAAATTTCAAATGGAGTTTTTTGACTTTTTTTTTTATGTTGGTGTGAAAAGACATGCCTCCAACCAAACTGTCTATGGGCTTCTAAAATCTTTATGTAAAATTCCACTACGTTATTTGGCTGTCAAATCTTCCAAAGAATCTTTTAAAAAGACTTGCAAAACGACACCTAATTAACTAAGTAACCAACAAAACTATACCGGCCACTTACTGAGAAACCTGAGCGAGTTCTTGGCATGCAGAGTTTGAACAATGTTGAATTCCACTTTGGCCAGTTCTTGTAAGGAATTGTGTCACCAATATGAGTTCGGGAAGTTTTTAAGATACCTTTTGACCTTGAAACTAGACAAGCTTCTGCTAAAGGGATGCTTTAGTGCATCTTCCACGGCTCTCGCCAGAGGTGAGACGAGGTTCAACATTGAAGCAGAAAGGTGTTTGCAAGCAAACTCAATGGCTTCATCCAGTATCTCTTCACCGTAAATTCCCAGGTGTGAAGCTTCATATAAACTCAGCATTCCCCTTGTGTCTTCATTTAGTTCTCGTTTAAATCGACCCATGTTGTCCCTGAATTTATCAAACACATCTGCTCCAACATTGTTGAACAGAAATTAATCGAGCTTAATATAGTTCTAATATTCTACAGTTTAATTATTTGGTTCAGGAAGCACAGGAAGCACATAGTACCCAGCTTGTCTAAATAATCTAAAGCAAAGAGAGACGTCATGCAGACAGCCGGTTCCCATCTGCAAAATATCTGAACCAAACATTGTATACAACACACTTAACACAGTCCTGATCTCCTCTTCAAAATGGTGATCAATGCATAATCGTTGCAGTGCATTGATGATGGCCATGGACTCTAATGGGTCTTCTACTTTCAAGAGTAAGCCCCACAGCTCCTCGCATCTATTCCTGTGCTTTTCGCATATGATATCCTGCAAATAACGTAATTAAGCAAGCATCATCATGCAGCTGCAAGGTTTTGGACAAATGATCAAGTTATGAAAACAAACAAATACTAGGACTTGTAATATATTATAAGCATATTGGTCCACCTCCATGCGAAGAGCTGATGGGCTTTCCCAAGAAAGTAAGCTTCCTTTTTCAGTCATAAATTCACCACTAGGACATGTAATATAATATGCTTATAAGAATATTATAAACATATAGTCTGGCTTTCATGCAACCTGCTTTGGGCAAGGGGGGATTTAATTTGGATTGTAGTTCTGGGATCAGAGAGACTTCTTTTGCTATGAAAACATTTTTGTGGCTATCAGAAAAAGGTGGCCCAGTAGAAATTCAGCACATGAAGAATACGCAGTCCTACTTGAAGTCACAAAATAATAATGTACCAAGGACAAATGCATGACTGTAAATTGCTGTAAAGATGGTGTGAAGATAAAATAAGAATTCCAAAAATGCTGAATTTGTTGAAAAGTGTCCTTGTTCATTATTATTTTGCCGACAACCCCTCAACCAATTAATATATGAGATCAGTCTGGGGCAGAAGATTAAATGGGATATCCTCACGATATCGCTCCACATCTGACTGCAGGTCTAGTCAATGAAAGTAGTCCGTACTTCAAGGACTCTCTCAAAACAGAGAGATGAAGATTCAATTCTATGGGAAGTATATGTATATACTACTTTGAATAGCCTCAAGAATATTTATATAATTTTTTATAGATAAAAGTTATCCTTTTATATTTAAATTTATTGATAAAATATGAGGGTAAATAGGTTTAATCAGTTATTGATATTAAATAAGCTGAAAAGATGTAATTGTAAGATATTCAATGCATTCTATTACCTTACATTAAATCCAACACTTAAAGAATTAACTTACTTTCACTTTTATTAAATTATATATTTAAAACATTTTTGTTTCTTCTCGTCATTAAGTTATATTAATTAAATCCATACATAATAAATTAATAGTTCCAATAACATAAAAACTTGTACTTTTAAAATCTATCTAGGAAAAAATAGTGTTTTCATCTAGGTGGTGGTAAGAAATTAAAATATTTTGGGTCAAATGGGTTAATCCATATTGTCACAATTAAATATTAAAATTGAAAAATAGATAAAATGTAAAATTGTAAAAATAAAAAATAATTGGAAACATTTTAGCATCATATATTCGACATATTAAACAATAATAAGTATGATAAATAAGGAATGTTTTTATTAATGATGGAAGTTGAATGTAAAGTTTAAAACTAATTGGATATATTCTCTCATTAAATCCTATATTTAAGATATATTTTTTCATCATTAAATTCTACGGATTAAAGACACAACATCAATTTTAATAGTATAAAAATAAATATTTTGAATAGTAATTTGAAACCCATGTTTATCCAATACTTTTTAACAATATGTTTTAACAAATACTTTTTAACAATATTAAAACCTCCCTTGAAGTTTTTGACCATTGCTGAAAACCTCCACTAAAGTTTAAAACAATAAATAATTTGACTAAATTCATATCAATCACTACCCCAAACCCTTCCAATCTATTTTCCGAAATCGATTTATTTTATAAATTTATATGAAGGGAAGGGAGATCCATCATATGAATGGCCAAACCATGCAGGGTGGCTGGGCGAAATTTCAAAAATTTATTTTCCCCCTTCTGGGAATCATATTCTCAGATTTAGAAAAACTACATTTTTCAATGATCGTTCTTGAACCAAATCAGACCAAATCTAAAACCAAAATAAAAGGAAGAGCAAAACTTGATACAGAATCCACACATGTAGCTCCCAAAGTAGGTGTTCTCGCCCAAAGAGGGTACCAAAACCCGCTTCCACTGAAGATGGCGTAGCTTGAGATGAAGTAGGTTCAGTAATGCAGTCCTTTAGCAAGAACTGCAATCCAACAGCTTGGATCGAGCAAGGGAGTATGAGCACAAAATCTGATCTAATTTTCTTGCAAAATCAAAGGTAGGAACTGATCTCTATTAGTCCAAAAACTGGATATCAAATTAGGGTTTGGGCGGCAAGAATAGAGAGAGAAAAGGTGTAACCTAGAGCAATTCTGTTAGACAGTGTATGCCCTTAGCTCCAATCAGATTGATGTACATTATGACATTTATTGTAAATGAATAAAGTACATATTTTATTCATGTTATAGTGGTGTGTTTCTGTGTAATACCCTTAAACTGGACACTTATGAGACTCGTGTTAGTTTAGAATGTTCACAGCCGATGGATAAGTCTGGGGAGATTTATCCTGCTAAGGCTGACACTGATGTGCCGCCAAGTGTTGGGGTGGCCTGCCTCAGTTGCCAGGGTGAGACCCGAGGTACATGCGGTGTAGGTTTACTTGAAACCCTGAACCGGACCAGATTTCCAGTATTGCCCTGGACCTTGATGATTAGTGGGCAAAACTGGAAAGTTACACCTGACCCGTAGACTCGATTATGATACTGCACTACGTGTCGGATTGGGTTGTCTTTGATATGCCAATCAGTGAGATCCTTAGTGGGGGTCAAAACCAAGGTATGTGGGGACAGCCCGAGAATTCATCTGAGTGGGTGATCGTAGTGACAGGATCAGCCCCTTTGTCGGACAAAAGTATTGATCGGGGATGCACTTTCTCTGATGGAAACCAAGACTACCGACAGTCGATTTCAATCGTTGAAATTTGTTTTAAAAAATATATTTTATATACGGATATATATATATATATATATATATATATATATATATATATTATGATTTCAAATTGTTTGCAAAAGGTTTTAATTCCCGGGATCCATGTGAGCTGAGAGTGCAACATTGTTCCTTGCAGCCGAGGGAGAGGTCCTCTCTTGTCGGGCAGTGTATGATCATTATGGGCTGAGAGGTTAAGTGTAAGACCATTGAGAGTAATACCTGATGGGCTATTCTTGCATCTGCCCACAGTCCCTGGGTTTTTATAAGGTGGCTTGGCCCAGGGACCACTTAGTGTAAGTGTTGGGCCCATTAGGAGTCCATGTGATGGGCTTTAGGGGGTTCACTATCTTTTCGGTGAATTCGGCCAGGCCTTGTAACAGAGGCTGGGCCGAACCCATGTGGCTGATGTGTAGATCAATTTTTGGGTCCCACGCCATACAAAGAAGCCTAACTGGGCAGCAGGTTGGAAGCAGTTTGATCACTTAGATTTATTGGGCCTAAAACCCATTTCGAACTGACCTAATTTGACTAGTTAAATAAGGGGGCAGATCTGGGATTAAATCAGCAGATAGGATAGGGTCTTACCCTATCCACTCAGAGTGTCCAGATCTGAATTCAGATCTGGAAACCTCCTAATGAGATTAGGAGAGAGCTGATCTAATCTGCATATAAGATAAGGGCTTATCCTTATCTCTTAAAGACAACTCCTTATCCAAATACAGATTTGGATTAGGAAACTCCTAATGAGATTAGGAGCTCTCTTTAAGGCTATAAAAGGAGGAGGGGGCGAACCATTCAGATCATCCTCAGCATCCCAAGCTTCTCAGAGATCAGATCTCAGAGCACACAAAGAGAAGACAGCAACAGTGTGACTGCACCATCTTCTCCTTGCGTTTCCTCCAGTTGCCGCCATACTGCCAGTTCAATCTCCTTCCTTTGTAGGAGCGATCAAGATGTGTCTTGATATCAGTCTTTGGAGAAAGGCTGATCAAAAGTCCTGCTCACTGCCTCCATCGAATTCTTGCTGAAGAATTCAGTTTGTTGGATGGACCCTGCTGATTTTGCTCCACCATTCACTGTGTCATCTTCAGTGGGAGCAATCTTTGGAGTCTTTGTTTGGGCGTGAACACCTTCATTGGGAGATATTGCAACTTTGTATCAAGTATATCCCTCTCCTACAGTTTTGGTTCAGATTTGGTTTGGTTCTTGGTTCAAGATTGATTCTTGAAAAATGCAGTTTTTCTAAAAGAGGGAATGCGATTCCCACATGGGAGAGAGAGAAATTTTTGAAATTTTGCCCTACCTTCGTGCAGAGTTCGGCCATCCATATGATGGATCTCTCATCCCTTCAGTGGTGTCAAAGCCATGGTTCAAATCTTGAACCGAAATAGAATAGATCTGAACCTACGCAAATGGGTAGAAGGCATTCTACCCGATTTGCGCAGATTAGGGTTTTTCTAGGAAATCGGTACCCAGTTAAAGGGCGAATGATCTAAAATTAATTTTTTATAAATCTGGAATTTATTTAGAACTGTTCTTTATTATTTTCTTGATTTATGGGCTGTTCGTACAACTGGAGATCGAAATCTTGATTGGCGTAGTGAACCTGCGATTTGTAGTTTTTCTTTTTACATTATGGTCTGTAAATATATTTTTTTTTATTTTTCTAGACTGAATGTATAGGATTCGATCAGATGTAATATTAATAGAAATTATGTTTTCTATTTATTTTATTTTTTTGATCGAAGATGGTGGCGCAGAAGGAGATTTCGCAGATATCAAGATCGCTATCTGCGATTTGCAGTTTGTGAAACTGCAAACTGGGTTTTGATGTTTGTTTTGCAGGATGGAGGTGTGTGAACAGCCCTATGACTGATTCTTGCTTGTTCTTTAATTAGTAAATTAATTTTAGATCATTTTCTTGAATTAAATCCCTAATTAAAATCAAACACTAGACCCATTCGAACCAGGTTGGTCCAATCTAGTTGGACCGAACCTATGGTTCGATGGAGGCTGATTGTCAGCCCTAATTTTCAACTTTTGGGTCAAGGGATTGATGGTTAATTAAGAGACTTAGTTCGGCCCACACCTGTAAGGCCTAGTTTTAAGGTGTTAAAACTGCAAAAGCCCACAAATTGTAGGAAAGCTATATGGGCCGAACTGCTAAACCCTATTTGGCCCATATACCTAGATAATATTAATCAGTAATATTATGGTTTAAAAATGGGATTTGTTAATGAGCTTTACAGATATTGATTGATTGGATCAATTTTATCCTTGCATGTGATGTATGGATGTGTGATGTGCTACGTACGTGGGCCATAAGTACTTGGCCCATGGTGATACGACAGTGGCTCTTGCGCACACCATGGCTGAATGCACATCATTGCCATGGTGTCCCTAAAGGTCATTGGATGATCTCCCTCAGTGGTGGGCCCCACACCCCTGAAAAGAATACGTGCGGAACCCTAGCCCTTTAGGGCCCACCAGAAATCTGGCTTTATGAAAGTCAGTGGGAGCCACTCTGGTTTGACCTAAATTAAACTAGGGCGTAACTTTTGTTCCCTCCTGAAATATGAGTGCATGTGATAGGGAGATTCATATGATGAACTCTCTAAAGGCCTTCCATCATTAGCATGAAGATGGGTCCTTTAGTAATGAGAAAACGCAACGGAAAATGGGCTATCCATTTGCTGTTGGATCTGTTGGAGTATTTCATAAGATGATAGGGGTGTCATATACCGATGTGGGAGGGGCTTCACCAGAAAATGGGAACTCTCTCACAGTACCTTGGCGTTCACGAATATGATGGGTGAACACTCACTGGACAGAAAGGTTTAACCTAAAATGGCTTTGAACCTTGTCTAACAGAGGCCAAAGGGAAAGCTCATATGATGAGTGGATATGATCCTTCACAGAAAGGTGGTGGAGTTTTGCAGCTAAAATAGTTGGCTCCATGCACCCCATGTGGTTTCCCACATTTCCAGAGACAATTCGCAGTCTCCGTTACTGAGATAGGAGGGAAATCTCAGAGATGAATAAATGGGAATGGAACATAGATTAAAAGCCATATCTATGTATATAACATGAATCAAATTAGGTTGTGGACTGATGTTTGCTCTTTTGTCAGAAAATGGCAAACGAACAATTTGCAAAGCTTCTTGACGACAACAAGCTTAAGGGCCCAAACTATGCCGACTGGTACCGTAACCTTATGCTAGTCTTAACCTCTGAAAACCTGAACAAGGTGGCCAAGAATCCTGCCCCGGAATGTCCAGGAGATAGGGCTTCTGATGAAAGGGATGGTAGGATCCATCGTATGGACACCAAAAGGGTTACAAAATGGGTGGGATAATTTCAAAAGTTTCCTACCTTTCTTCCAACTGGGAATCATATTCCTTGAATTTTGAATCAAGATTCAAGGATCTACTCGAACCAAACCAAACCAGATTTGAACCAAAAGAGAAGGGAGGGATTATACCTGATCCGGAGAAGCAGTATCTCCCAACATTGGTGTTCACGCCCAAAGAAAATCCCAAGATCAGCTCCCATTGAAGATAACACAGTGATGATGGAGCCGAACCAGCAGTGTTCGTCCCACGAACCAGGTTCTTCTAAAGAACTCGATGGAAGACTGAGAGCACCACACGAACAATCAAGAACCATTCTTGATCTTCTCTAACTGAGAACTCGAACTGGCAGAAAAGGTGGCAGCGGCTGCTGGAGGATAATGCTAGAGAAGAAGGTAGCAAACTGCTATTTTCTTCTCTAGGGTTATCTGAGATCCTATTTTCTTCTCTAGGTGGAAAACTGCTAAAACCCCTAGGATTCGAATTCAAGTAATTCGAAAATTAGGGTTTCCTCCTCTTTCTTGGTGATTAAGAAACCTACTAATCATATTAGGAGTAGCCCTTATCCAAATCTGTATTTGGATTAGGACTCCTCTTAATCCTATCTGCAGATTAGATCAGCTTTTGGGCTTAACCTAATCTCAGATCCACCCCTTTAAGTGACTGATCAAATCAGCCTAGATCGAAATGGGCTTTAGGCCCAATATGTATTAAGTGCTCAATAGTTTTCCAACCTACTGCCTAGTTGGGCTTCTTTGTATGGCGTGGGACCCAAGCATTGATCTACACGTTAGCCACATGGGTTCAGCCCAACCTCTGTTACAAGGCCTAGCCAAATTCACTAGAAAGCCCAGTCAACCCCCTGAGCCCATCACATGGACATTATGGGCCCAACACTTACACTAAGTTGTTCATGGGCCAAACCATCTTATAAAAACCCAGGGACTATGGGTAGATGCAAGATTAGCCCATCAGGTATTATCCTAAATGGCCTTACAATTAAACTCTTAGCCCATAATGATCAAGCACTGCCCGACAAGAGAGGACCTTTCCTTCGGCTGCAAGGAACAGTGCTGCACTCTCTACTCACATGGATCCCGGGAATTAAAACCATTTGAAAACATTTTGAAACCATATATAAGTATATATCATATATATAAATTTTGCAAAACAAAATTTCAATGACTAAAATCAACTGCCGGCAGTTTGGTTTCCATAAGAGATAGTGCATCCCCGATCATTACCTTTGTCCGACAAAGGGGCTGATCCCGTCACTATGATCACCCACTCAGATGAATTCACAGACTGTCCCAACATACCCAGGTTTTGACCCCCGCTAAGGATCACACTGATTGGCATATCAAAGACAGCCCAATCCGACACCTAGTGCAGTACCATAATCGGGTCTAGGGGTCAGGTGTAACATTCCAATTTTGCCCATCAATCTTCAAGGTCCAGGGCAATACTGAAAATCTGGTCCGGTTCAAGGGTTCAAGTAATCCTACACTGTGTGTGCCTTGGGTCTCACCCTGGCGGCTGAGACAAGCCACCCCAACATTTGGCAGCATATTAGTGTCAGCCTTGGTAGGATAAATCTCCCCAGACTTATCCAATGGCTGTGAACATTTAAAACTAACACAAGTCTCATTAAGTATCCAGTTTTAGGGTCTTACACAGAAGCATACCACAGAACATGAATCAAATATGTATTTTATTTATTTACACTAAATATCAAAAGTACATCGAATCTTATTGGAGCTAAGGGCATACAAAACTGTCTAACATCTGAGGCACGAAGAAGGGACTATCAGGAATGGGAGGAGAAAAACTCCCTCGCCCGGTGTTATACAGAAGCTATCAGGAATGGTGGAAGCCTTGACTAGTGAGGAGGATCCCGTGACTTATGCAGAAGCTATGTTGGACATAGATTCCCTGAAGTGGGTAGATGCCATGAGAGCTGAGATGGACTCAATGGAGACCAATGGAGACTAATGGAGTTTGGATTCTAGTAGATCCACCCCTCGGGGTAAAAGCAATTGGTTGCAAATGGATCTATAAGAGGAAGAAGGGCCCCGATGGTAAGGTTGAAACCTACAGGGCTCGTCTGGTGGCGAAGGGGTATACTCAGAAAGAGGGCATCAATTATGGGGAAACCTTTTCGCCTGTGGCCATGCTTAAATCCATTCGGATCTTGCTAGCTGTAGCAGCATACCATGATTATGAGATTTGGCAAATGGATGTCAAAACTGCATTCCTGAATGGAGATCTTACCGAAGATATCTATATGCAACAACCGCAAGGTTTCATAGCTACGGGTCAGGAACACATGGTATGTAAATTAAATATATTCATATATGGACTTAAGCAAGCTTCTATGAGTTGGAACATCCGATTTGACTCAAAAAGTTTGATTTTGAGCAGAATCCGGATGAGCCCTATGTTTACAGGAAGTCCAGTGGGGATAAGGTTACATTTTTGGTTCTGTATGTAGACGACATTCTACTCATTGGGAATGACGTAGGAATGTTGACTACGATGAAAGTATGGCTTTCACATCAATTCTCCATGAAAGACCTTGGAGAAGCCTCCTATATACTGGGTCTTCGACTCTATAGAGATAGATCGAAGCGAATAATAGGATTATCCCAATCTGCTTACATTGACAAAATTGTCAAGAGATACAACATGGAGAACTCCAAGAAGGGAAATGTTTCTTTTAGGTACGGAGTCACTCTCTCCAAGAAGATGTCTCCCAAGACTTCTGAGGAGATTGAGGGCATGAAGGACGTTCCCTATGCCTCAGCCGTAGGGAGCATCATGTATGCCATGCTTTGCACTCGTCCTGACATTGCTCAGGCAGTGAGTGTGGTAAGCAGATTCCAGGCCAACCTAGGGTGGGAGCACTGGACTACTATGAAAAATATACTTAAGTACCTTCGAAGGACAAATGAGTTTTGTGTGGTGTTCGATGGTAGTTCACTACAGATCCAGGGGTATACTGATGCCGATTTCTAGTCGGATTCAGATGATAGAAAGTCTACATCTGGGTATGTTTTTACGATAGGATCGTGTGTTGTTTGCTGGAAAAGCAGCAAACAGGGGTCCACGGCAGACTCCACAACCGAAGTCGAATACATAGCCACAAGTGAAGCTGCCAAGGAAGCCGTGTGGATGAAAAAGTTCATTCACGAATTGGGAGTAGTTCCATCCAGCACATCACCCATCCTGTTGTTGTGTGACAACAATGGAGCTATCGCTCAGGCTAAGGAGCCACAAGCCCACTCGAAGTCAAAGCATATCGAGAGGAAGTACCACGTACTACAGGAGATTGTTGGTAGAGGGGATGTCCTGATTCAGAAGGTAGCGTAAGCGGAAAATGTAGCAGACCCCTTGACTAAGCCACTCGCACAGAAATTGTTTGAGAAATACGTGGAAAGTCTGAGACTCTGGCTTATATCAGATTGGACCTAAATGCAAGTGGGAGATGTTAGACAGTGTATGCCCTTAGCCCCAATCAAATTGATGTACATTATGATATTTATTGTAAATGAATAAAGTACATATTTGATTCATGTTATAATGGTGTGTTTCTGTGTAATACCCTTAAACTGAACACTTATGAGACTCGTGTTAGTTTAGAATGTTCATAGCCAATGGATAAGTCTAGGGATATTTATCCTGCTAAGGCTGACATTGATGTGCCGCCAAGTGTTGGGGTGGCCTGTCTCAGCTGCCAGGGTGAGACCCGAGGTACATGCGGAGTAGGTTTATTTGAAACCCTAAACTAGACCAGATTTCCAGTATTGCCCTGGACCTTGTGATTAGTGGGCAAAACTGGAAAGTTACACCTAACCCCTAGACTCGATTATGATACTGCACTAGGTGTCGGATTGGGTTGTCTTTGATATGCCAATTAGTGAGATCCTTAGCGGGGGTCAAAACCTGGGTATGTTGGGACAATCCGAGAATTCATCTGAGTGGGTGATCGTAGTGACAGGATCAGCCCCTTTGTCGGACAAAGGTATTGATCGGGGATGCACTCTCTTTGATGGAAAACAAAGATTGCCGGCAGCCGATTTCAATCGTTGAAATTTGTTTTGCAAAATATATTTTATTTGCAAAAGGTTTTAATTTACGAGAACCATGTGAGCAGAGAGTGCAGCACTGTTCCTTGCAGCCGAGGGAGAGGTCCTCTCTTGTCAGGCAATGTATGATCATTATGGGTTGAGAGGTTAAGTGTAAGACCATTGAGGGTAATACCTGATGGGCTAATCTTGCATCTGCCCACAGTCCTTGGGTTTTTACAAGGTTGCTTGGGCGAGGGACCACTTATTGTAAGTGTTGGGCCCATTAGGAGTCCATGTGATGGGCTTCAGGGGATTCATTGTCTTTCCACTGAATTCGGCCAGGCTTTGTAACAGAGGCTAGGCCGAACCCATGTGGCTGATGTGTAGATCAATGTTTGGGTCCCACGCCATACAAAGAAGCCCAACTGGGCAGCAGGTTGGAAGTAGTTTGAGCACTTAGACTTATTGGGCCTAAAGCCCATTTCGAACTGGCCTAGTTTGACTAGTTAAATAAGGGGGCGGATCTGGGATTAAATCAGCAGATAGGATAGGGTCTTACCCTATCCACTCAGAGAGTCCAGATTTGAATTCAGATCTGGAAACCTTTTAATGTGATTAGGAGAGAGCTGATCTAATTTGCAGATAAGATAAGGGCTTATCCTTATCTCTTAAAGAGAACTCCTTATCCAAATATAGATTTGGATTAGGAAACTCCTAATGAGATTAGGAGCTCTCTTTAAGGCTATAAAAGGAGGAGGGGGTGAACCATTCAAATCATCCTCAGCATCCCATACTTCTTAGAGATCAGATCTCAGAGCACCCAGAGAAAAGACAGCAACAGTGTGACTGCGCCATCTTCTCCCTGCGTTTCCTCCAGTTGCCACCATACTGCCAGTTCGATCTCCTTCCTTTGTAGGAGCGATCAAGAGGTGTCTTGATATCAGTCTTTGGAGAAAGGCTGATCAGAAGTCATGCTCACTGCCTTCGTCAAATTTTGCTAAAGAATTCGGTTCATTGGACGAACCCTACTGATTCTACTCCAGCTTTCACTGTGTCATCTTCAGTGGGAGCAGTCTTTGGAGTCTTTCTTTGGGCATGAACACCTTTGTTGGGAGATATTGCATCTTCATATCAGGTATATCCCTTTCCTATAGTTTTGGTTCAGATCTGGGTCGGTTCTTGGTTCACGATTGAGATAAATTTTTGAAATTTCGCCCTACCTTCTTGTAGGTTTCGGCCATCCATATGATGGATCTCTCATCCCTTCAATTTCGCCCTCCTCTATTTATAAATCTTAAAGATCAGTTTCTCCTAATCTAATTAGGAGCTTCGTAATCCAAATCTTTATTTGGATCTGTACTCCTTAAGTGGATAAGAGTTATCCTCTTATCCCTTTGCTGATCTAAGCCCATAAGCATATCCATATTCACCCATGTCACATGACAGCTTAAGCTATCATGTGACACCCCTGATTAATCTAATTAATCTTGGGCCCTAGGCCCATTAAGTGAATGGCTCACGTCAATTATTAATTGCTAGCTAACTTGGCACTCTTTGTATGGCATGGGGCCATAACATTGACCTCACAAAAGTCCACATAGGTTCAACCCAGCTTCTGTAACAAAGCCTAGCCGAATTCACTATTGACACAGTGAACCCCTGAGGCCATCACTATGGGCTCTTAATGGGCCCAACATTTACAGTAGCCATCCTATGAAGGCCCAAGGACAATGGACTTAAGTGAGATATAGCTCATCATGTATAAAAGTCTTAAATGGTTTTACAATTAACCTCTTAACCCTTAATGATGAAACATTGCCAGACAAGAGAGGACCTCTTCCTCGGCTGCAAGGTATAGTGTTGCACTCTCTGCTCGGATGGATCCCGAGAATTAAAACGTTTTGCAAACCTTTTCTCATAAAACATAATATATATATATATATATATTTATATTCATATAAATATGTTTTGCAAAACAAATATCAAACAAGTTTGAAATCAACTGCCAACAGTTTTAGGTTTTCATCAGAGAGAATGTAGTCCCTGATCATTCACTTTATCCGACAAAGGGGCTAATCCTATCACTATGATCACCCACTCAAGTGAATTCTCAGACTGCCCCAACATGCCTAGGTTTTGATCCCCTCTAAGGATTTCACTAATTGACATATCAAAGATAGGCCAACCAACACCTAGTGCAGTACCATAATTGAGTCTAGGGATTAGGTGTAACTTTCCATTTTTGCCCACCAGTCTCCAAGGTCCAAGGTACAACTGGAACTTGGTTCGGTTTTAGTGTTTCAATCAAACATACACTTCATATGCTTCTGGTCTAACCCTGGCAGCTGAGACAAGCCACCCTAACCAACTTGGCAGCACATTAGTGTTAGATTTGGCAGGATAAACTTCCCCAATTCTATCCAACAGCTAAGAACATTCTAAACTAACACAAGTTTTATAAGTGTCCAGTTTAAGGGTAAATATATAGAAACACACCAAGCACAACATGAATTAATTATGTACTTTTATTCATTTACAATAAATGTTTAATGTACATCAATTTGATTGGAGCTAAGGGCATACACTGTATAATAATGAATCCCTCAAGTCGCAATTTAAACTTCTTTTTTTTGTTCATAAAGTTTTTATTATTTGTTATGCAAAATCCAGCCTCAATAGTAACTGCATGGGTATTTTGGACCAAGGTTCAAAGTATCGTTATGTATCAACCTGTATCGTCCGACATGTATTGTTCTGGGACCCTTCCAATACGCCCCTACAGTGGGTGTATCGGGGGTCTGACCGGTTTAGGGGATGGAGGGGTCCTAGACCGGCTCCCTTGAACCAGTTTTGAAAAAAAAAATTGTAAAAAAACAAGTATCGAAACGCCCGATGTATTCATATTTTGAACCTTGTTTTGGACATTTGTATGCTTCTTGTTAGATGATTTTAAGAGAGGCGGTCTACTTTCAACTGTATTAGAAAGTTCAAGGGAGGTGATTGCAATTACCAAACTTTAGGGGAGATTTCAACAATGGTCAGAAACTTTAGGGGAGGTTTAAGCAATTTATCCTTTTTTAAAATTAACAAAAAAAATAAAATAAAATAAAATTATTCTTCCATCCAAGTGGTAATTCAACCATCCCGGTTAATTGGGTCAGTCCATGATATCATAATTAATAAAAATATTTAAAAACGTAACAAATACACAAAATAAAAAATGTATAAAATGGGCCATTTCTCTGATATTTTAATCATATTAAAGAAAAATAAGTGTCATAAACAAGAATTGTTTTTAGTGATAATGGAAATGAAACACAAATTGTTAGACAGTTTTGTATGCCCTTAGCTTCAATCATTTTGATGTACTTTTGTTATTTAGTGGAAATAAATAAAGTGCATGTTTGATTCATGTTGTTTGGTTTAATTCTGTGTAAAACCCTAAAACTGGACATTTGTAGAGACTCATGTTAGTTTTAAATGTTCACAGCCGTTGGATAAGTCTGGGGAGATTTATCCTTCCAAGGCTGATACTGGTGTGCCACCAAGTGTTGGGATGGCCTGTCTCAGCCATCAGGGTAAGACCCGAGGCACATACAGCATGGGATTACTTGAATCCTTGAACCAGACCAGATTTCCAGTCTTGCCCTGGACCTTGGAGATAGATGGGCAAAACTGGAAAGTTACACCTGACCCCTAGACTCGATTATGACACTTCACTAGGTGCTGGATCAGGCTGCCTTTGATATGCCAATCAGTGAGATCCTTAGTGGGGATCAAAACCTGGGTATGTTGGGGCAGTTTGAGAATTCATCTGAGTGGGTGGTCATAGTGACAGAATCAGCCACTTTGCCGGACAAAGGGTAATGATCGGGAATGCACTCTCTCTGATGGAAACCAAACTGCCGGTAGTTAATTTCAATCGTTGGAATTTTGTTTTTGCAAAATTAATATATTTACATATATATGTACGGTTTCAAAATGTTTGCAAATGGTTTTAATTCCCGGGATCCATGTGAGAGGAGAGTGCGGCACTGTTCCTTGCAGCCGAGGGAGAGGTCCTCTCTTGTCGGGCAGTGCTTGATCATTAAGGGCTGAGAGGTTAAGTGTAAGACCATTTAGGATAATACCTGATGGGCTAATCTTGCACCTGCCCACAGTCCCTGGGTTTTTATAAGATGGCTTGGCCCAGGGACCACTTAATGTAAGTGTTGGGCCCATAGGGTTCATACGATGGACTCAAGGGGTTCATTGAGATTTTCAGTGAATTCGGCTGGGCCTTGTATTAAAGGCTAGGCCGAACCCATGTGGCTGGTGTGTAGATCAATGCTTGGGTCCCACGCCATACAAAGAAGCCCAACTGGGCAGCAGATTGGAAACTAATTAAACACTGAATACTTAATGGGCCAAAAGCCCATTTCGAGGTGGGCTGATATGATCACCCATCAATGGGGCTAATTTGAGATTGAAGTTAGCAAAAAGGATTGGGCTCTTAGCCTTATCCACTCTTAGAGACCAAATTCAAATCAGATTTGAATCTGGTAACCTCCTGATAAGATCAGGAGTAAGCTAACTCTATCTGGGAAAGGGATTAAGATTATCCCGTATCCAAATACTGATTTGGATTGGGATAACTCCTAATTAGGAGATTTCTTAATCAAGAAGAAAGGGAGGAGATTTTCGAATGAACCAAGAGAGAGAAATCAGATTTCGATCCAAGAGGTTTTGTAAGCAAGAAGGGTTCCTGCGAATCAAGATTAGATCTTATTCTCTCCAGAAAAAAAAACAGTTCAGCCTTTTCGTTTCTGGAAATCTCCTCCTGCCGCCGCCATCTGCATTATTGCAAGATTTGATCCTTGCAGAAAAGAAAGTCAAGAAACCAGTTCTTGACATCAGTCTTGCAAGAAAGACTGAAAGAATTCAGTGTTTAGTACATCCAGGGGATTCTTGTGAAGGATCCAGTGTGTAGGACGCACCCTGCTGGTTCTGTTCCATCCACAGCTGTGTCATCTTCAGCAGGGACAGATCTTGGAGCATTCTTTGGGCGTGAACACCAACTTTGGGAGATACTGCTTCTCCGGATCAGGTATAATCCTCCCATTTATCTTTTGGTACAGATCTGGTTTGATTATGGTTCAAGTAGATCCTTGAATATTGTATTCTAAATTCAGGGAATATGATTCCCAGTTGGGAGAAGGTAGGAAATTTTTGAAATTCGCCCCACCCATTCCGCAACCTTTATGGCGTCCATTAGATGGATCCTACCATTCTTTCAGTGGTATCAGAGCCACAGGTTCGAATCTTGAACCAAAAGAAAATCAGATCTGACCCTGCGCAGATGGATAGAAGGTGTTCTTTCAAGATTTGCGCAGATTGTTTTCTTTTTTTCAAGAAACTGTTTCTTGTTAAGGGCGATTGATCTGAAATTAATTTCTATTAAATCCAAAATTTATTTGGAATTGTTCTTTATTTATTTTGATTTAATGGACTGTTCAAACCTGGAGATCGCAGTGCAGTTTTAGCGCAGATGGTCTGCGCACCCTTTTTCTTTTCTATTTATTTATTTCATTCAATTCGGTCTGTAAATAATTTTTTTTATTTTTAGACTGAATGTATAGGATTTGATCAAGAATGTAATTAATAGAAATAGGATTTCTGTTATTTTTCTTGATTAAAGAAGATGGAAGAAGATGGCGGCGCTGGAGATTTGCAGATGGAGAAATCGTTTTCTGCGATTTGCAGTTTATGAAACTACAACCCTTGTGATTAACCTCTGTTTTGCAGGTGGTGCGAACAGTCCATAATTGTTTTGTGTTTGCTAGAAATCAAAACTATTATTTTCAGATCATTCAATAATTAATTCTTGAATTGAAAATCAGTTTTGGACCATTTCGGACTAGATTGGACCAAAACTGTTTGGACCGAATCTGGGTTTCGAAAGGGGCTGTTCTCAGTCCAATTGTCTCACACTTTTGTTCCAAATCTGATGTTCAATTACAGGGATTAATTCGGCCCACCTGTAAAGCCCAGTTTTAAAGGGTTAAAACTGCAAAAGCCCATTATTGTGAGATAAGCTGTATGGGCCGAACTGCTATCTGCGATTCAGCCCATACACCTAGTGGACATTAATCATTAATGACTTGGTTTTTAAATGGGCCGTTGAATGGGCTTTACAGCAATTAATTGATTGGATCAATTCCTCCTTTACATGTGATGTTTGGATGTTTGATGTGCTGCGACCATGGGCCATAAGTACTTGGCCCGTGATGACTCGTTAGTGGCTCTTGCGCACACCATGGCTGAATGCACATCATTGCCATGGTGTCCCTGAAGGTCATTGGATGACCCCCCTCTTTGCCTGGTGGGCCCCACAACCCTGAAAAGGGATGCGTACGGAACCCCTAGCCGATTAAGGCCCACCAGAAATCTGACTTTATGAAAGTCAGTGGGAGCCACTTTGGTTTGACCTAAATTAGAACTAGGCCGTAATTTTGTTCCCTCCAGCAAATATGAATGCAAGTGATAGGGAGATCCATATGATGGACTCTCTAAAGGCCTTCCGTCATTAGCACAATGATGGGTCCATCAGTAATGAGGAAACACACCATAAAATTGGGCTATCCATTTGCTGTTGGATCTGTTAGAGTGTTTCATAAGATGATAGGGGCGTCATAGACCGATGTGGGAGGGGCTTCACCAGAAAATGGGAACTCTCTCATGGTACCTTGGCGTAACCTGAATATGATGGGTGTGCACTCACTGACAGAAGGGTTTACCTGAAAACGGCTCTGAACCTTGTCTGACAGAGGCCAAAGGGAAACTCATTTGATGAGTGGATATGATCCGTCACAGAAAGGTGGTGGGGTTATGCAGCTAAAACAGTTGGCTTCACGCACCCCATGTGATTTCCCACATTTCCAGAGACATTTCGTCGTCTCCGTCACTGAGATAGGAGGGAAATCTCAGAGATGAACAAATGGGAATGGAACATAAGATTAAAAGCCATATCTATGTAGGTAAACATGAATCAAACTAAGGTTGTGGACTAATGATTTTGCTGTTCTATCAGAAAATGGCAAACGGTCAATTTGCAAAGCTTCTAGACGATAACAAGCTTAAGGGCCCAAACTATGCCGACTGGTACAGAAATCTTATGCTGGTCCTAACTTCTGAAAAGTTAGACAAGGTAGTGAAAAATCCTACCCCGGAACGTCCGGGTGATAGGGCTTCTGAGGCCCGTAGGAGGGACTACCAAGATTGGGAGGATAAGAACTCCCTAGCCCGCTGCTTTGTCATTGCCTCATTAGACAACTCAATACAGAGGCAGTTCGATCAGATCGAACTTGCCAAGGACATATTGGACAGTCTAAGGACAATGTATGAGGAGTAGAACCGTTCTACTAGACAGAAGGTCCTGAAATTGTTCATGACCGCGCAGATGACCAAAGGGCAGAAAGTTCATGACCATTGTCTTCGGATGATGGGATACATCAACGAACTTGAAGCTCTTGGATCCGGGCTAGATCTTGGCACGCAAGTGGATGCCATCCTAAATTCTTTGCCCTCTTCCTTCAATGCGTTCACTATGAACTACAATATGAATAAGCTGAATGTCAGCGTCCAGGAACTCAGCAATATGTTGTAGAGGGCCGAGGATTTACTCAAGAAGGATGAGCCTGTGGTTATGCTTGCTGAAGCTAACAAATCGGGCAAGAGAAAGAGAAAGGCAAAGAAGCCCCAGAAGAAGACTACCAAACCCAAGAAGCAGAAGAAGAATAAGGCATCTGATGTCTGTCACTTCTGCAAGCAGACCGGCCACTGGAAGAGGAACTGTCCTACCTACCTGGAATCTAAGAAAGGTAATATCGAAACTTGTGTCATAGAAACTAATATGTTAGTTACTTCTGTGTCCTGGTGTGTTGACTCCGGGGCCTCAACTCATGCGTGTAACTCACTGCAGGGGTTCAAAGTTAGCAGAAGGTTGAGTGAAGGTGAAGTGACACTGTTCTTGGGAACAACTGCAAGTGTTGCAGCTGCGGCAATAGGAACCGTAGAATTAGTTTTTAAAGAAGGAGTCCTTGTACTTAAAGATTGTCTTTATGTACAGAACTTGAGAAGGAATTTAATTTCTGTTTCAAAATTGTGTGCTGATGGATATACTGTTTACTTTAGTAATATGATTACTATTAAACGGAATAATAAATTCATCGCATGCGGGGAACTAGAGAACGGTCTCTATGTTCTGCATCCTTCTTTGGAAACTAACTCAATCGAAACTACGTCGGTCGAAAATCCCAAGAAAAGGACTCGTGATACAGTAAATCCCACGTGCCTCTGGCATTACCGACTTGGCCACATCGGTGTCGACCGAATCACAAGACTGGTAAAGGATGGTCCTTTGGATTTTCTAACCGTAGAAAATCTTCCCACTTGTGAACCTTGCCTCCAAGGTAAGATGACTAAGCGGCCATTTGACGGTAAGCCTGAAAGATGTGTAGGCACACTTGACATAATACATACTGATGTATGTGGTCCCCTGAGTGTTAGGACACGGAATCAACACGTGTACTTCATCACCTTTACAGATGATTTTTCACGATATGGTTACGTGTACCTAATGAGACATAAGTCTGAATCATTTGAAAAGTTCAAAGAGTTCAGACAGGAAGTCGAGAAACAGTTAGGGAGAGAAATTAAGGCCCTTCGATCAGATCGAGGTGGCGAGTATCTCTCTGACGAATTCAGGGACTACTTAAAGGCCAATGGGATAGTGTCACAACTAGCTCCTCCTGCTACACCTCAACTCAACGGTGTTTCAGAGAGGAGAAATAGGACCTTGTTGGACATGGTCCGGTCACTTCTCGTACGCTCAGAATTACCCACATCCTTTTGGGGATACGCATTAGAGACTGCTATCTACGTGCTGAATAGGGTTCCAACCAAATCGGTTCCGAAAACTCCATATGAGCTTTGGACCGGAAGGAAGCCAAGTGTGAGACACTTGAAGATTTGGGGTTGTCCTGCACACGTTAAAAGAACAAGTGCGGACAAGTTGGAATCTAAAACCAGCCGTTGCCTGTTTATAGGCTACCCAAAGGATTCGGTGGGTTATCTATTCTATGACCCAAATGAGCAGAAAGTGTTCTGCAGTTGAAACGCCCGATTCTTAGAATCCGATTACATCCTGGACACCCATCGTCGGGAAATAGTTCTTGATGAGGAGAGCTCAGGAGCAGTGGGAGATGTCCCACAAGTTCCAGGTAATGACCAACCTAGAAGGTCCACCCGGGTATCCAGACCACCAGTCCGATATGGTTATGACCAGGATAGTTACTTGGTGGAAGCCTTGACTAGTGAAGAGGATCCCGTGACTTACGCGGAAGCTATGTTAGACATAGACTCCCAGAAGTGGGTGGAGGCCATGAGAGCCGAGATGGACTCAATGGAGACCAATGGAGTCTGGACTCTAGTGGATCCGCCCTCCGGGGTAAAAGCAATTGGTTGCAAATGGATCTACAAGAGGAAGAAGGGCCCCGATGGCAGGATTGAGACCTTTAAAGCTCGTTTGGTGGCGAAAGGGTATACTCAGAAAGAAGGCATCGACTATGAGGAAATCTTTTCACCGGTGGCCATGCTTAAATCCATTAGGATCCTGCTAGCTGTGGCAGCGTACCATGATTACGAGATTTGGCAAATGGATGTCAAAACAGCGTTCCTGAATGGAGATCTTAGTGAAGATATCTACATGCAGCAGCCGCAAGGCTTCATTGCTGCTGGTCAGGAACACATGGTATGTAAACTTAATAGATCCATATATGGACTTAAGCAGGCTTCTAGGAGTTGGAACATCCGTTTTGATTCTGCAGTTAAAACGTTTGACTTTGAGCAGAATCCGGATGAGCCCTGTGTTTACAGGAAATCCAGTGGGGATAAGATCACCTTTTTAGTCTTGTATGTGGACGATATCCTACTCATTGGGAATGATGTAGGAATGTTGACTTCGGTCAAGGTATGGTTATGACAGCAGTTCTCCATGAAAGATCTTGGAGAAGCTTCATACATACTGGGTCTTCGACTCTATAGAGATAGATCAAAGCGGATAATTGGATTATCCCAGGCTGCTTACATTGACAAAATTGTCAAAAGATACAGCATGGAAAACTCCAAGAAAGGAAACGTTCCTTTCAGGCACGGAGTCACTCTCTCCAAGAAGATGTCTCCCAAGACTTCTGAGGAGATTGAGAGCATGAGAGACGTTCCCTATGCCTCAGCTGTGGGGAGCATCATGTACGCCATGTTGTGCACTCGCCCGGACATAGCTCAGGCGGTGAGTGTGGTAAGCAGATTCCAGGCAAACCCAGGACAGGAGCATTGGACCGCTGTGAAGAACATACTCAAATACCTTCGAAGGACGAAAGAGTTTTGTCTGGTATTCGATGGTAGTTCACTGCAAGTTCTAGGGTATACCGATGCCGATTTCCAGTCGGATCCAGATGATAGAAAGTCTACATCTGGGTATGTTTTCACGATAGGATCGTGTGCTGTTTGCTGGAAAAGCAGCAAACAGGGGTCCACTGCAGACTCCACAACCGAGGCCGAGTACATTGCCGCAAGTGAAGCTGCCAAGGAAGCCGTGTGGATGAAGAAATTCATACACGAATTGGGAGCGATTCCATCCAGCACATCACCCATCCCGTTGTTGTGTGACAACAATGGAGCGATCGCCCAGGCTAAAGAGCCTTGGGCCCACTCGAAGTCAAAGCACATCGAGAGGAAGTACCATGTACTGCGGGAGATCGTTGGTAGAGGGGACGTCCTAATTCAAAAGGTAGCATCAACGGATAATGTGGCAGACCCATTGACTAAGCCACTGACACAGAAGGTGTTTGAGAAACACGTGGAAAGTATGGGACTCCGGCTTGTACCAGATTGGACCTAAGTGCAAGTGGGAGCTGTTAGACAGTTTTGTATGCCCTTAGCTTCAATCATTTTGATGTACTTTTGTTATTTAGTGGAAATAAATAAAGTGCATGTTTGATTCATGTTGTTTGGTTTAATTCTGTGTAAAACCCTAAAACTGGACATTTGTAGAGACTCATGTTAGTTTTAAATGTTCACAGCCGTTGGATAAGTCTGGGGAGATTTATCCTTCCAAGGCTGATACTGGTGTGCCACCAACTGTTGGGATGGCCTGTCTCAGCCATCAGGGTAAGACCCGAGGCACATACAGCATGGGATTACTTGAATCCTTGAACCGGACCAGATTTCCAGTCTTGCCCTGGACCTTGGAGATAGATGGGCAAAACTGGAAAGTTACACATGACCCCTAGACTCGATTATGACACTTCACTAGGTGCTGGATTAGGCTGCCTTTGATATGCCAATCAGTGAGATCCTTAGTGGGGATCAAAACCTGGGTATGTTGGGGCAGTTTGAGAATTCATCTGAGTGGGTGGTCATAGTGACAGAATCAGCCACTTTGTCGGACAAAGGGTAATGATCGGGAATGCACTCTCTCTGATGGAAACCAAACTGCCGGCAGTTAATTTCAATCGTTGGAATTTTGTTTTTGCAAAATTAATATATTTACATATATATGTACGGTTTCAAAATGTTTGCAAATGGTTTTAATTCCCGGGATCCATGTGAGAGGAGAGTGCGGCACTGTTCCTTGCAGCCGAGGGAGAGGTCCTCTCTTGTCGGGCAGTGCTTGATCATTAAGGGTTGAGAGGTTAAGTGTAAGACCATTTAAGATAATACCTGATGGGCTAATCTTGCACCTGCCCACAGTCCCTGGGTTTTTATAAGATGGCTTGGCCCAGGGACCACTTAATGTAAGTGTTGGGCCCATAGGGTTCATACGATGGACTCAAGGGGTTCATTGAGATTTTCAGTGAATTCGGCTGGGCCTTGTATTAAAGGCTGGTTCGAACCCATGTGGCTGGTGTGTAGATCAATGCTTGGGTCCCACGCCATACAAAGAAGCCCAACTGGGCAGTAGATTGGAAACTAATTAAACACTGAATACTTAATGGGCCAAAAGCCCATTTCGAGGTGGGCTGATATGATCACCCATCAATGGGGCGAATTTGAGATTGAAGTTAGCAAAAAGGATTGGGCTCTTAGTCTTATCCACTCTTAGAGACCAAATTCAAATCAGATTTGAATCTGGTAACCTCCTGATAAGATCAGGAGTAAGCTAACTCTATCTGGGAAAGGGATTAAGATTATCCCCTATCCAAATACTGATTTGGATTGGGATAACTCCTAATTAGGAGATTTCTTAATCAAGAAGAAAGGGAGGAGATTTTCGAATGAACCAAGAGAGAGAAATCAGATTTCGATCCAAGAGGTTTTTGTAAGCAAGAAGGGTTCCTGCGAATCAAGATTAGATCTCATTCTCTCCAGAAAAGAAAACAGTTCAGCCTTTTCGTTTCTGGAAATCTCCTCCTGCCGCCGCCATCTGCATTATTGCAAGATTTGATCCTTGCAGAAAAGAAAGTCAAGAAACCAGTTCTTGACATCAGTCTTGCAAGAAAGACTGAAAGAATTCAGTGTTTAGTACATCCAGGGGATTCTTGTGAAGGATCCAGTGTGTAGGACGCACCCTGCTGGTTCTGTTCCATCCACAGCTGTGTCATCTTCAGCCGGGACAGATCTTGGAGCATTCTTTGGGCGTGAACACCAACTTTGGGAGATACTGCTTCTCCGGATCAGGTATAATCCTCCCATTTATCTTTTGGTACAGATCTGGTTTGATTAGGGTTCAAGTAGATCCTTGAATATTGTATTCTAAATTCAGGGAATATGATTCCCAGTTGGGACAAGGTAGGAAATTTTTGAAATTCGCCCCACCCATTCCGCAACCTTTATGGCGTCCATTAGATGGATCCTACCCTTCTTTCATTCAAAACCAACCAAAAAATGAAATTGATTTCCTATTTGGACTAGGTCAACAATTCCACTCTTGGGTCAAATGTGTCAATATTTGATGTCATAATTAAATAATAAAAAATGAAAAATGAAAAATAAAAAATACATAAATTTTGTAAAAAAAACATTTGAGTGCATCTCTAATAATTACTTTTATACACATGAAAATAAAAACAAGTTCCATAAATAAGAATTACTTTTATACACATGAAAATAAAAAAAATGTAATTTGAATTTTGTCTTTTTTTAATTGTGAGGCCAAAATATGTAATTTTAAGTATTATTTTTCATCTCATTCAAATCCCTCTCATTAAGCCATATATTTAATGTGCTAATGCTCATATGGTGGAAATGGATGCCAATTCAAATTCTTGGGGGAATAGTCATTCCAAGCTTCCCCCTAGGAATGGGATTCCCATACAAGAGTCTATCCAGAAATAAAGAACTCAGGACAAAAGGCTTCTAATCCCTAATGTTAATAAAATAAAATAATAAATTAATAATAAGTTAATAGTAATAATGTATTAATAAAAAAATATTAATATAATATAATTAAAGTAATAATAATAAAAACAAATACATAATTAAACAATAAAATATTATGAAAGTAATAATATGATAATAATAGTAATAATAAAAATATTATTCAAGTAATAATAATATAATTATATTTTAATAAAATATTCATAAATTAGTGATAAATACTAATAAAATATTAAAAATGTAAAAATAAAAAGCTAAAATATTATTTATTAAATAATAAGAATAATTAAGTACAAATAATATATGTAATATAACTAAAGTGATAATACAATACTAACTTATTAATTATTCAATAATAATAAATTAATTCTAAAACAATAATCAAAATGGTAAAATTTAATATGCTAATAAGAAGGTAATAATAAAATGTAATAAATAAATAATAAATACTAAGGTGTTAATTATTAAATACTAATAAAATAATAATAACAAAGTACTAATAAAATAATAGTTATATATTCATAAAATAGTAATAAAGTAATAAGAAAATAATAAATAGACTAATAAAATTACTTTCGGTTCTATCTACAAATCAAACGGACCCTGAATCTCATTTTTTTTTTCAACATTAAACCAAAAAATGAAATTATTCTTCTATCTATCGAGGTAGTAGGTTAGCAATTCAACCATCTGGGTCAAATAGGTCAAGCCGTTATATCATAATTAAATAATAAAATTAAAGAAAGACAAAAATGCAAAATATACAAAAAATACATAATATTTGTAGAAAACATTTAGAACATCTCTAATATAGAATTATTTTATAGACATAATATTACTCTCTTTGGGACATAACATTTGAATGCATATTACTATTTTCATCATATAAAATTGCCATGTGCAAAAAACGTGCAAATTTACTACTATATATATATATTGTTTTGCTTCCGTTGATGTCTTTGTCTATGTTTTTGTTTTATTCTTCTTTAATAAAATTTCTTTTTATTTATTTTCAAAAAAATTAATAATTACTTTTTAATATATAAGATAAAATTTAATTTATTAGTAAAATGCAAAAGAACAAGAGAGGAAAGAGAGATTGCAAAAGAAGCGGGCCCTTACAGAAAGAGGAAGCCGAAGCCCCTCACCCACCACAAAAGCTAGCTCAAAACAATATATATATATATATATATATATATATATATATATATACAAAAGAAAACCTTACTCAAAATGGGAAGCCAATTCCAACTGCTAGTGTACATAAACGTTTATTCATGGACCCAAGTACTTTGCATGTCATCATGGATAATACTTAGGGTCCATTTGGTTCATAATTGAATCAAAATCGGAATCAAAATCAAAATCCTTTGAAGTTGGAATCAAAATTGGAATGAATGATTTATTTCCATAGTCTATTTGGTTCGCACAGGAATTGGAATGTAAATTTAAATAAATTGGAAAGGGATTTCATTCCCAAGCGAAGAGGAGGGAATCGTCATTCCTTCAAATAAGTGAATTCCATTCCAGCAAGAATGAGAATGGGATTATGATTTCACCCAACCAAACAATTCCAGACTGTTTTTCCTAAGAACCAAATGGACCCCTTAGAAGATTAGTAGGACTATCTCCTATTCTTGTTCTAGATTATATTTCTTGTATGACTTGTACTCTGTCTTCTCCTTTGTACTTTATCCACACTTATTTTTCTCTCCTCACGAGTACTCTTGTATACAAAGACTCTTTTAACCACACACACCTGGTATAGTTACCATCTACATTCAAATTTTACATGGTTTCAAAGCACCAAGTTCTCTAGGATTCGATCATGAACACTGAAACCACTACACCACCATTGAGTCCATTACCAACTATGACCCATACTACCTTTATCACCAATCCGACAACCCAAGAGCTATTTTGATCACAAATTTTTTCACAGGGAGAAAAGTAAGGGTGTCAAATGGATCGTCCAATCCAAAATCAATTTGGACAGATTAGATGGACCAACAAGATCTATTAGATTGGACGAATCCGGTCCTAAATATTTATTAGATTGGATTGAACCTGGTCCGTCCGTAACAAATTTATATTGGGTTAGGTTGGATTAAGCCAATATCTAGTCCATTGATATAAGATAAGAATATATGTGTCAATGGACCAGGTTTGGGTCGAAACCAATCTAAATTAAAATGAATTTGAACAGATTGGACGGTCCAGACATTGAATTGGACCGGTCCTAATTGGTCCAAAACATTCATTTGATTGGTTTGAACCTGGTCTATTTATAATGGACTCACATTGGACTGGATCGCATTGGACCAAATCCAGTCCAGTTAACACCCCTAGAGAGAAGTACACCACATGGTGCCCAACCATGACCTTGGCTCTTTTTGTGAAACAAATTAGGAAACTCGTTGTTACCTTTTTCTTGGGTTCTATATGAATCAAATTATATTTCTTTTTATGCTTTGTTTCTTTTTTGTTCTGTTTTGCTAGATAAGTGGTTTGAATCCTACATGGACTAGAAAGAGCACTCCTCTTTGGTTTATTTATTACCTTGTGCTTTTGGTTTGTCTTATGGGCTTGTGGAAGAGTGAACCTAGACCACTACAGGCACACATGCCTCGGGCCGGACAGGGCTAAGTTGGGCTAACACACGCATGCACCTGCCCACCCACTATGCCATGCCACGTTGTGCAGTACTGTGCTGTGTTGTGCCATGCACATGGGTCCAGGCCCCTATTCTTACCTTACTTATTTTGCTTTTTCTTTTCTAAGGTGTTTTAGTGTTTTAATTAAGAGCCATTTTTCCTAATGTTTCTTTGTAACCACTACGCTCTCTTAATCGTGGGAGACGTTTTGCTAGAAATAAGCACACTTAATTGCCAAGATAATTGTGATTTTAGTGCAATGGAAATTGGCTTATCTCCTTCGTATTTTTGCTCTCTCCCACACTATTTTTCCTCTCACGGCTGAATCGTATTAGACGCACATAACAAATTGGTTCACTGCTTTGGACTGTGAATACACACAATGTCAAGGCTAAGAGCTATTATATCTTGGAGGTTGACCGCCAGAAACCTTCTACACCAATAGAAATACTCTAAGAAGAGGTAAAATTGATTTTAAGGAGAGTGGATACTTGCCACGACTCAGCTATTACCAATAAGTTTATCACTCACTGACTCACTTATTATCGGTTTGATACATACTTTTGCAGTTCAGATCTATTTGTTGTTTGAAAATTTGGTTTGATTATTGTTACAACCATACTACATTCATATTTTCCAACAAAACTGAACAAAACCAACCCATCACACTCCTCCAACATTCCAACAAAGCACAACGCTAACCTTGAACAACTATGAGAACCCAAGAGAGTCTGAACAAAAAGGAGAAAACACCACCCTTCACCATTCTCAGAAAGAGGCCCTACCACATCCTCCTCTACCTTGACCCCTACCACTCTTTGAGCCTTTACTTCCTAGTTCAACACCTTGCATGGTCTAAATAAAATTCCTCCAACTTTCTTAAGCTCATGCTTCCCAATAACCCACTGCACTATAACACTCTAACAAATCGTCATCCTTTTCTACAATTGGATCATCATAAAAAGAATATCCAACAACAAATTCAACCTATTGTTCCTCCAAAACATACCATGAATTAGACTTATTCCACTTACGAGAATCATCTCTTTCATCATGAAGCTCCAACATCCTTCTGGTAAACTCTTCTCCTCCCAAGTAAAACAAACCAAATTGCTTACCAACCCTAAAGTTCTTTTCGACTTGTTGTTTTACATGTGGCGATGTGACCCTAAACACTCTTAGTAAGGAAAGTTATCTCAGCCCTCAATTTTTCCATTACATTCTACCCTAGCCATTGTGTTATTCATGACCTTTTCATGAAGATGGTGATTGTGATAGGTAAAGAGCATGGTGAAATATTCTACTTCGACTTATGGGATTGGTGACTCGAGCATCCCAATCCAATTCTACTCAACAAGTTCAAGACTGATTTACTCAGTTGTTCCTCCAATAATGAACTTAGTAAGACTTGTGATGCTTGTTAATCCAATTCTACTCAACATTTTATATGCGAATGTTAGTTCCACACATTCGACCTTCCTCAATTCCATTTCATCCCATGACGAAACCAACTCTTTTTCCATCATCTTCAAGAACACAAATTAGTGTCTTGCCACAGCAAAAGAAACTCAAATATTAGAGGAAAACAAAAGCTAATCCCTTGGGCTCAATTTGGAAGGAGTAAAAATAGAAATATGTACATATAAAATAATACAAAATACAAGGTTTTGCATTGTACATATTTGCATTTTTACTCCTTCCAACAGATTTACCTCCTAACAAACATGTAGTACGGTGCAAATGATTTTGCAAAATCTAATATAAGCCCAATGGATCTATTGAGCGATACAAAGCCTGCCTAGTATCTAAAGGCTTTACGCAAGCTAAAGGCATCGGGTATCATGAAACGATTGCATCCATTACCAAGAAGAGCATTGTTAGGTGTCTCCTTGCCCTTGTAGCCGTCAAACAACAGTTTGCATTTCAACTTGATGTTAATAATGCTTTCTTACATAGTGACTTCAATGAAAAAGTTTACATTTAAATTCCATTGGGGATTACAATAAAGGGGAAAAATAAAATTTGTCAATTAGACAAGTCTCTCTATAGCCTAAAATAAGCCTCG
Source organism: Nelumbo nucifera (assembly GCF_055504915.1). NCBI lineage: Eukaryota > Viridiplantae > Streptophyta > Magnoliopsida > Proteales > Nelumbonaceae > Nelumbo > Nelumbo nucifera. The sequence goes on from NC_142655.1 coordinate 42,756,026, forward strand.
CCAAAGTTATTTGAAAAATTGTCTAATGCCTTAATAGAGATTGGTTTCTTTTAATCCTTGGTTGACTAATCATTATTTTACTCTCCATTTTAAATCTGCCTTCATAGTCATCCTTGTAAATGCGTATGACATTATCATTGCAGATGATGACCACACCACCATTGTCAAGCTGAAGCGTTCGTTGAACTCCAAGTTCCAATTCAAAGACATGGGCGAACTCAATAAGTATTTTTTTGGGCATTGAAGTAGCTTGTTATTCCCAAGGTATATTCCATTGTCGACAAAATATTCCCTAGATGTATTGTCCAATGCCAATCTTGTCGATGCCAAGCTTGTCAATTTCCGTATGAATCAAACCAACAAGCTTCATAGTAATCAAATTCCTTATGGTTAATCAGGGACACTTGGAACTTTACTTGGAGACAAAAGGGGAAATGGGGGAGCCGCCTGGGGATTCTTGAGGTGCTCCTTCCTTTGCTTTGGTGGTTGCTGCCGCTGTGAATCCTTTTCTTGTCATTCTTGATCCATTGGCGGTGGATATTCCTTTGAAGGTACCTTCGATCAATTGGGGAGAACCGGCGGTGTTTTTCTCAGAAGAAGATATTGAGAAATCTCTCTCCCCTCTCCAATTTGCTCTGGTTGGAAAATGTTCATATGGTCATCCTTCCCTAGCGGAGATCAAGGAATTTCTGGTAGGTATTTTCAGACTCCAAAAAGCCATTGTGGTCACTACATTAGATCCGAGGCATGTGCTTCTCAGATTTGAAAGTGAGGAGGAATACCTTAGGGTTTGGCTGAGAGAGGCTGTTATTATAAGATTTCTGAAATGGACGCCTAGGTTGGAGTTAGGTTGGGAACCTTCAGTGGTTCCTCTTTGGATTTCTCTACCAATGTTGCCGATTAACTTGTACAATGACAAGTACCTGTGATCAATTGTGCAGGTGGCAAGAAGAGTGCTAAAAGTTGATCCGACAATTACTCGTTTAACTAGAACAATCGTGACTAGGGTTTGCGTGGAGGTTGATCTATTAAAAGAAAACACTAGTCGTGTTTGGGTTGGGCTCGGCAAGGAGGGTTTCTGGCAGAAAATTATTTATGAGAACCTCCCCAAATATTGCACTTTCTACTTCAAACATGGTCACGGTGAGGGGAATGCAAACCGAAACTGAAGAGAAATTCAAAATCTGAGGGAGAAGTCGCCAAGTCTAAACCCACTTCAGCTAAAAAGCCTATTGAACCTGAACAAGCACCTAGGAAAAAACAAACTATGAAGCAGGTTTACCAGGAAGTTTGAAGAACCCCAGCAGCGGTCCTAGAAGTTGTAGTAATAGAAAACACAGATACAGAAGAGATCCAGAATCAACAACTTGAAATCCCATAATAGTTGATATTACCTGTAGGGGACATCATTTTCTTCCAAAGATGGTATTAGTTTGAAGTCTATTTGGCCAATCAGTTTGGAGACGATCTCTTTTTTGTCTAGGAAACCTGACAGGATCTGGAGTCTTGAGAAGCTGCAACAATCCAAGCTGGAATTGGACAAGAGGCTTTCTCGTAGGGGGTACAACATTATCATCAATTCTGATGCCGAGCTTCTCGACAAAATTATTGAGAGAGCTCAACGTTCTTCTTGCGCCTTATCGGAGGATGAAACCGGGTTAGAGGTGGAAGCGAACTGGACACTGGTGATTCACAAGAACAAACAAGTTACCAGATCGCAGACTGCCTAAGGTATGACTACTTCTAGATGTTCTCAGTGAATGGTCTATTCTGGAATATTAGAGGGATTGCAAATGATCCCTCTATCACTAGTCTAAAAAAACTTTGCAAACTACATAAGTATTTGTTATTCCGTTTAATAGTAATCACATTACTGAATAAGATAGAATAACCATCCATGCACAATTTTGAAACAAAAATCAAATTTCTTCTCAAATTCAGCACATAAAGAAAATCTTTAAGAGTTACAATTCCTTCTCTGAAATGTAAATCTATAGTTCCTGTAGTTGTACCTGCAACTGTTGCAGAAGTATCCAAGTAAAGAGTTACTTCTTTGTCACTCAGGATTCTACTTGTCTTGATCCCCTACAATGATTTACATGCATGAGTAGAAGCCCCAGAGTCAATACACCACGAAGTAGAAGTGACCAACAAATTGGTCTCTATGACAAAAGATTCAAAATTACCTTGTTCCTTGTTCTCCAAGTATTGAGGACAATTCCTCTTCCAGTGGTCAGTCTGTTTGCAGAAGTGGCAAGCATCCAATGTCTTGTTCTTCTTCTACTTTTTAGGTTTTCTAACATTTGTTTGAGGCTTCTTCTTCTTGCCCGACTTGCCACCTTCAACAAGCATGGCTATAGGCTTATCCTTCTTTATTAGTTCTTTGGCCCTCTACAACATATTGTTGAGTTTCTGGAGGCTAACATTTAGCTTATTCATATTATAGTACATGATGAACTAATTGAAGGAGGGAGGCAAAGAATTTAGGATGGCATCAACTTTGGTGACATGATCATGCCCTGAACCAAGAGCCTTTGGTTCATTGACATAACCCATCATCTTTAGACATGATCATGCGATCAGTTCATTGACATGATGAACTAATTGAAGGAGGGAGGCAAAGAATTTAGGATGGCATCAACTTTGGTGACATGATCATGCCCTGAACCAAGAGCCTCCAGTTCATTGACACAACCCATCATCTTTAGACAATGGTCATGAACCTACTGGTTCTTAATCATTTTTACGATTGTAAACAATTTTAAGACCTTTTGTCAAGTAGAATGATAATTCTCTTCATACATTGTCCTCAGACTATCCATGAAATCCTCGGACACATCGATCTGATCAAATTGTCTCTGTATCGGATTGTCTAAGGAGGCAATAATAAAGCACTAGGCAAGAGAATTCTTCTCTTCCCCTTCTTGATACTCCTTCCTATGGGTCTCAGAAGCCCTATCAACCAAACGATCTGGAGTAGGGTTTTTAGAAACCTTGTCCAATTTCTTAGATGTTAAAACCATCATAAGGTTACGGAATGAGTCAGCATAGTTTGGGCTCGTAAGCTTATTGTTGTCCAACAATTTGGCGAAATGTCCATTTGTCATTTCTAAAAAAGGGCAAAGGAAGTTATTAGTCCACAACCTGATTTAATTCATGTTATCTATATAGAAATGACTTTTAATCTGTGTTCCATTTCCATTTTGTTCATCTCTGAGATTTTCCTCCTATCTTAGTGACAGAGACTGTGATGTATGTCCTTGGAAATGTGGGAAATCACATAGAGTGCATGTAGCCAATTGTTTCAGCTGCATAACCCCACCACCTTCTGTGAAGAATCATATCCACTCATCTTATGAGCTTTCCCTTTGACCTCTGTCAGACAAGGTTCATTGCCATTTTAGGTTAAACCTTTTTGTCTAGTAAGTTCTTACGCATCATATTTGTGAATGCCAAGGTACCGTGAGAGAGTCTTCCATTTTAGGTTAGGCTCCCACATCGATCTATGATGCCCTTATCATCTTATGAAACAATCCAATAGACTCACCAGCAAATGGATAGCCCAATTTTATGGTGAATCTCCTCATTACTGATAAAGCCCATCTTCATACTAATGATGAAAGGCCTTTAGAGAGTTCATCAATGAATTTCCCTATCACATGCACTTATATATATATATATCTGGAGGGAACAAGTAATTATGCCCTAGTTCTGATTTAGGTCAAACCAAAGTGGATCCCACTGACTTTATTAAAGTCAGATTCAAATGGGCCCTATACGGGCTAGGGTTCCGCACAATTCCTCTCAGGGAGAAAGCTAAAGTGGGGCCCATCAAGAAGGGAGATCATCCAATGATCTTAAGGACACCATGGCAATGATGTGAATTCAGCAATGGTGTGCGAAAGAGCCACTATCGAATGAACATTGGTCAAGTGCTTATGGCCCATGTACGTAGCACATCACACATCATACATCATGATAACTCTGTATTTTGATGCCTTAAAAGCATCATTTCAGGGGAGTTTTAGACCTTAGACTAGCTAATCTGTACTTTATTTTTGTTAAATTCAATATTGTGACCTCTGAGGCTCTCTATTCAAATTCTGGGTAAAAATTGGGAAAATTACAAAGTTTTCTGTAGATTTTGGGAAGCTGGTGAGAATTCTAGCTAAGAGAGGAGGTGTTTTTGTAAAAAATTAAAAATAGGAGGTGCCTCCTATCTACAAAACCCAGAATGGCACCCCTCCTACTATATTAGCATACTCCCCTCTCACTTGTGGGGGGCACTTTTCAGGAAAGTAAACTGTGGCCAAGTTTCTGCAGAATGGTTTTTGCTGGCCGAGTTTATTTAAGGATGCCCATGTCTTTATCCAAAATTGCCTAAGATGCCAATCTGTTGGGAATATGTCCTGTAGAGACATGATGCCACTTAACCCTATTCTAATTGTAGAAATCTTTGATGTGTGGGGTATTGATTTCATGGGACCATTCATGCCATCATCTGGTCATGAAAACATCATAGTTGTCATTGATTATGTATCAAAATGGATTGAGGCAATGGCAACTCGAACCAATGATCATAAAGTCATCATGAAATTTAATCAAAAGAATATTTTCTCTAGGTTTGGGTGTCCGCGAGCAATCATCAGTAATGGGTGATTGCACTTTACTAATGTGCAATTCTGTTCTTTGCTCTGCAAATACGGAATCACCCATAAGATAGAAACCCCAAGCATCGCCAAACAATTTTGTGCTTTCGTGCATTGCCCAACATGCCACCTTCAACAAGCATGGATATTGGCTTATCCTTCTTTATTAGTTCTTCGGCCCTCTACAACATATTGTTGAATTCCTGAAGGCTAACATTTAGCTTATTCATATTTTAGTTCATGATGAACTGATTGAAGGGGGGAGGCAAAGAATTTAGGATGGCATCAACTTTGGTGACATGGTCAAGCTCGGAACCAAGAGCCTCCAGTTCATTGACATAACCCATCATCATTAGACAATGGTCATGAACCTGTTGGTTCTCAGTCATTTTTGCAGTCATAAACTGTTTTATGACCTTTGGTCAAGTAGAATGATTCTGCCCTTCAAACATCGTCCTCAAACTATCTAGGATATGCTTGGACACTTCGATTTGATCGAATTGTCTCTATATCAGATTGTCTATGGAGGCTATGATAAAGCACCGAGCAAGAGAATTCTTCTCTTCCCATTCTTGATACTGAAGGGATGAGAGATCCATCGCAAGGAAGCCCAAATCTTGCGGAATAAGGTGGGCGAATATGGCGCAGTGCAGGATGGAGCAGAATCAGCAGTGTTCTTCTCCAAAAACCTATTCCTTCGCAAGAAACAGTAGGATGGCACGTGAGTACAACTTCCTATCAGTCCTTTCACAAAGATCTGATATCAAGATCAAATCTTGACTTCTACCACAACTAGAGATCGAACTAGCAAGGTAGGCGGCAAGAAGATGGAGGCGGCAAGAAAGAATTCTGCAAGGTTGCTTAATTCTTCCTTCTATGATTTCAGCTCTTAAGAGGATGTGAGTATGTCTTCTAAAGGCTGCCACCCCTTCCTTCTTTTGTAACCCTAAAGGATCAGCTCCTAATCCAATTAGGAGTTGCTGATCCAAATCATATTTGGATCAGACATCCCTTTAGGTGATAAGGATAAACTCTTATCTTATCTGCAGATTAGATCAGCCTTCTCCTAATCTCATTAGGAGGTTTCTAGATCTGAATCACATTCAGATCTGGACTCTCTGAGTGGATAGGGTCAAGACCCTATCCAATCTGCTAATCCATTTCAGAATTTGTCCCATAATTAACTCATTAAATTACCCCTGTTCAAAATGGGCTTCAGGCCCATTAAGGTTATGTGCTCACTTAGTCTTCCTATCTGCTGCCTAGTTGGGCTTCCTTGTATGGCATGGGACCCAAGCATTGATCTACTCATCAGCCACATGGGTTCGGCCCAGCCTTTGTTACAAGGCCTGGCCGAATAAACTATTATGGATAATGCACCCCCTGAAACCCATCAAATGGGCTCTATAGGCCCAACACTTACCCTAAGTGGTCCTTGGGCCAAGCCACCTTGTAACACCCAAGGACTGTGGGTAGATGCAAGATTAGCCCATCAGGCATTATCCTCAATGGTCTTACACTCAACCTCTCAGCCCATAATGATCATACATTGCCCGACAAGAGAGGACCTCTCCCTTGGCTGCAAGGAACAGTGTTGCACTCTCTGCTTATATGGATCCCGGGAATTAAAACCTTTTGCAAACATTTTAGAAACCATAATATATATACTTTTATATCTCATATAAAATATACTTTACAAAAACAAATCTCAACGATTGAAATCGGCTGGCGGCAGTCTTGGTTTCCATCAGTGAGAGTGCATCCCCGATCATTACCTTTATCCGACAAAGGTAATGATCCTGTCACTATGATCACCCACTCAGATGAATTCTTAGACTCTCCCAACATACCCAGGTTTTGACCCCCGCTAAGGATCTCACTTATTGGAACATCAAAGACAACCCAATCCGACACCTAGTGCAGTATCATAATCGAGTCTAGGGGTCGGGTGTAACTTTCCAGTTTTGCCCAATAATCTCTAAGGTCCAGGGCAATACTAGAAATCTGGTCCAGTTCAAAGATTTAATTAATCCTACACTACATGTGCCTAGGGTCTCACCCTGGCAGCTGAGATAGGCCACCCCAACCGACTTGGTGGCACATCAGTGTTAGCCTTATCTGGATAGGTATCCCTAGACCGACCCACTGGCTATGAACATTCTAAACTAACACGAGTCTCATTAAGTGTCCAGTTTAAGTGTATTACACTAAAACATACCAAGGGAACATGAATCAAATATGTACTTTTATTCATTTACAATAAACTCATAATGTACATCATTCTAATTGAAGCGAAGGGCATACAAAACTGTCTAACAGCTCCCACTTGCACTTAGGTCCAATCAGGTACAAGCCGGAGTCCCATGCTTTCCACATGTTTCTCAAACACTTTTTGTGATAGTGGCTTCATCAATGGGTCTGCTACATTTTCCGCTTACGCTAAAAATTAACTCTGTCGTCAATGGGTCCCTCCTTAAATTTTGCACATAAAGACAATCTTTCAGTACAATAACTCCTCTAAAAATTAACTCCACGGTTTCTATGGCCACGGCTACAACAGTTGCAGTAGTCCCCAAGTAGAGCATGACTTCTCCTTCACTCAGTCTTCTACTTAACTTGAACCCTTGTAGTAAGTTACACGCATGAGTTGAAGCCACGGAGTCAATACACCAGGACGCAGAAGCTACCAAAAAGTTGGTTTCTATAACACAAGTTTCGAGATTACCTTTCTTGGATTCCAGGTAGGCAGGACAGTTCCTTTTCCAGTGGCCGGTCTTCTTGCAGAAGTGACAAGCATCCGATGCCTTTCTCCCGGGTGATCCGAAGCAGGATTCTTGGCTACCTTGTCCAATTTCTCAGAGGTTAAGACCAAGATAAGGTTCCTATACCAGTCGGCATAGTTTGGGCCCTTCAGCTTGTTGTCATCAAGCAGCTTTGCAAATTGTCCATTTGCCATTTTCAGATGAAAAAGCAAACATCAGTGCACAACCTAACTTGATTCATGTTCATTACATAGATATGGATTTTAATCTACATTCCATTCCCATTTATTCATCTCTGAGATTTCCCTCATTTCTCAGTGACGGAGACTACGAGTTGTCTCTGAAAATGTGGGAAATCACATAGGGTGCATGGAGCCAACTGTTTCAGCTGCAAAACCCCACTACCTTTCTATGAAGGATCATATCAACTCATCATATGAGTTTTCCGTTTGGCCTCTATCGGACAAGGTTCAGAGCCATTTTTAGGTAAACCTTTCTATCCAGTGAGTGCTTACCCATCATATTCGTGAACGCCAAGGTACAGTGAGAGAGTTCCCATTTTCTGGTGAAGCCCCTCCCACATCGGTCTATGACGCCCCTATCATCTTTCGAAACACTCAAACAAGCCCAACAGCAAATGGATAGCCCATTTTCTGGTCCGTTTCCTCATTTCTAAAAGACCAATCCTCATGCTAATGATGGAAGGCCTTTAGAGAGTTCATCATATGAATCTCCCTATCACATGCACTCATATTAGGTAGAGGGAACAATAAATTACGCCTTAGTTTGATCTAGGTCAAACCCAAGTGGCTCCCACTGACTTTCAAAAAGCTAGATTTCGGTGGGCCCAAATCGACTAAGGTCCCGCATTCAGTCTAAAAAATAAAAAATAAAAAAATATTTTATAGACCAAATGTAATAAAATAATCCATAAACTGGAAAATCGCAGGTTCCCTGCGCAAATCAAGAATTCGATCTCCTCTTGTATGAACAACCCATAAATCAAGAAAATCATAAAGAACAATTCTAAATAATAATCAGATTTATGTAAAATTAATTTCAGATTATTTGCCCATAATTTTGGGAACAAATTTCCCAAAACCTTTATCTGTGCAAATCGGGTAGATCGCCTTTTGCCCGTTTGCGAAGGATCAGATCTGAAACAAAATGGTTCAAGATTTGAACCTGGCTTTGATACCCCTAAAGGGATGAGAGATCCATCGTATGGATGCCCAAATCTTGCGGAATAAGGTGGGCGAATTTCAAAAATTTTTCTCTCCAACTGGGATTCGAATTACCTATTTAGAAAATCATATTTTCAAGGATCAATCTTGAACCATAAACTGAACCAGATCTGAACAAAAGGGAATTATACCTGATATGGAGAAGTAATATCTCCCAATGGAGGTGTTCATGCCCAAGGAAGGATTCAAAGACTGCTCCCACTGAAGATGGCGCACTGCAGGATGGAGCAGAATCAGGAGTGTTCTTCTCCAAGAACCTATTCCTTCGCAACAAAATAGTAGAATGGCACGTGAGCACAGCTTCCTATCAGTCATTTCACAAAGATCTGATATCAAGATCAAATCTTGACTTCTCCCACAACTAGAGATCGAACTGGCAAGGTAGGCAGAAAGAAGATGGAGGCGGCAAGAAAGAATTCTGCAAGGTTGCTTAATTCTTCCTTCTGTGATTTCAGCTCTTAAGAGGATGTGAGTATGTTTTCTAAAGGATCAGCTCCTAATCCAATTAGGAGTTGCTGATGATTTGGATCAGACATCCCTTTAGGTGATAAGGATAAACTCTTATCTTATTTGCAGATTAGATCAGCCTTCTCCTAATCTCATTAGGAGGTTTCTAAATCTGAATCACATTCAGATCTAGACTCTCTGAGTGGATAGGGTCAAGACCCAATCCTATCTGCTAATCCATCTCAGAATTCGCCCCATATTTAACTCATTAAATTAGCCCAGTTCAAAATGGGCTTAATGCCCATTAAGGTTATGTGCTCACTTAGTCTTCATATCTGCTGCCTCGTTGGGCTTCCTTGTATGGCGTGGGACCCAAGCATTGATCTACATATCAGCCACATGGGTTTGGCCCAGCCTTTGTTACAAGGCCTGGCCGAATACACTGTTTTGGACAGTACCCCCCCTGAAACCCATGAAATGGGCTCTATGGGCCCAACACTTACCCTAAGTGGTCCCTGGGCCAAGCCACCTTGTAACACCCAGGGACTGTGGGCAGATGCAAGATTAGCCCATTAGGCATTATCCTCAATGGTCTTACACTCAACTTCTTAGCCCATAATGATCATACACTGCCCGACAAGAGAAGACCTCTCCCTCGGCTGCAAGGAACAGTGTTGCACTCTCTACTTATATGGATCCCGGGAATTAAAACCTTTTGCAAACATTTTAGAAACCATAATATATATACTTTTATATCTCATATAAAATATACTTTGCGAAAACAAATCTCAACGACTGAAATCGGCTGCCGACAGTCTTGGTTTCCATTCGTGAGAGTGCATCCCTGATCATTACCTTTGTCCGATAAAGGGGCTGATCCTGTCACTATGATCACCCACTCAGATGATTTATCAGACTGTCCCAACATACCCAGGTTTTGATCCCCGCTAAGGATCTCATTGATTGGTACATCAAAGACAACCCAATCCGACACCTAGTGCAGTATCATAATCGAGTGTAGGGGTCAAGTGTAACTTTACAGTTTTGCCCATTAATCTCCAAGGTCCAAGGCAATACTGGAAAGCTGGTCCAGTTTAAAGATTCAATTAATCCTACACTACATGTGCCTAGGGTCTCACCTTGGTAGCTGAGACAGGCCACCCCAACCGACTTGGTGGCACATCAGTGTCAGCCTGTTTTCTCAGGATAGGTCTCCCTAGATCGACCCACTGGTTGTGAACATTCTAAACTAACACGAGTCTCATTAAGTGTCCAGTTTAAGGGTATTACACAGAAACATACCAAGGGAACATGAATCAAATATGTACTTTTGTTCATTTACAATAAACTCATAATGTACATCATTCTAGTTGAAGCTAAGGGCATACAAAATTGTCTAACAGATACTCCTTCCTACGGGCCTTAGAAGCCCTATCACCCAGACGATCCAAAGTAGGGTTTTTAGCTACCTTGTCCAATTTCTCAGACATTAAAACTAGCATAGGGTGACGGAACCAATCAGCATAGTTTGGACCCTTAAGCTTATTGTGGTCCAACAACCTGATTTAATTCATGTTATCTACAAAGAAATGACTTTTAATCTATGTTCCATTTCCATTTCCTATCTCAGTGACGGAGACTGTGATGTATGTCTCTAAAAATGTGGGAAATCACATAAAGTGCATGGATCCAACGGTTTCAGCTGCATAACCCCACCACCTTCTGTAAAGGATCATATCCACTCATCTTATGAGCTTTCCCTTTGGCCTCTGTCAAACAATGTTCATTTCCATTTAAGTTAAACCCTTCTGTCCAGTAAATGCATATCCATCATATTCGTGAATGCTAAGTGTTAGACAGTTTGTATGCCCTTAGCTCCATTTAGTTTTGATGTACTTTAGACCTTTAGTGTAAATGAATAAAGTGCATGTTTGATTCAAGTTGTGTGGTATGTTTCTATGTAAGACCCTTAATGAGACTCGTGTTAGTTTAAAATGTTCACAGTCAGTGGGTTGGTCTGGGGAGACCTATCCTGATAAGGCTATCACTGATGTGCCACCAAGTTGGTTGGGGAGGCTTGTCTCAGCCGCTAGGGCGAGACCCGAGGTACATGTAGTGAGAGTTCAACTTGAAACCCTGAACCGGACCAAATTTCCAGTATTGCCCCGGATCTTGGTGATGAGTGGGCAAAACTGGAAAGTTACACCTGACCCCTAGACTTGATTATGATACTGCACTAGGTGGCGGATTTGGCTGACTTTGATATGCCAATCAGTGAGATCCTTAGAGGGGAGCAAAACCTAGGCATGTTGGGATGGTTCATGAACCCATCTGAGTGGGTAATCATAGTGACAAGATCAGCCCCTTTATCGGACAAATGTAATGATTGAGGATGCACTCTCTCTGATGGAAACCAAGACTGCCGGCAGCCGATTTGAACCGTTGGAATTTTGTTTTGCAAAATAAATTATAATGATATAATATATATGTACGGTTTCAATTAATTTGCAAAAAGGTTTTAATCCCCGGGGTCCTTCCTAGAGGAGAGTGCACCATTGTGCCTTGTAGTTGAGGGAGAGGTCCTCTCTTGTTAGGCAGTGTTTGGATCATTATGGGCTGAGAGGTTAAGTGTAAGACCATTTAGGATTATAACTGATGGGCTAATCTTACATCTGCCCACAGTCCTTGAGTTTTTTATAAAATGGCTTGGCTCAGGGACCACTTAATGTAAGTGTTGGGCCCATAGAGTCCATGTGATGGGCTCAAGGGGTTCACTGGGCTCTCCAATGAATTTGGCTAGGCCATGTAACAGAGGTTGGCCGAACCCATGTGACTGATGTGTAGATCAATGCTTGAGTCCCACGCCATACAAAGAAGCCCAATTGGGCAGCAGTTTGGAAGCCTATTGAGCACTTGATGCATATTGGGCCTAAAGCCCATTTCGAACTGGGCTTATTTGATCAGTCATTTAAAGGGGTGGATCTGAGGATTAGGTCAAGCCAAAAGGATTGGGTCTTAACCCTATCCACTCATGGAGACCAAATTCAAATTAGGATTTTAATCTGGTAACCTCCTGATAAGATCAGGAGTGGGCTAATCTAATCTGCAGATAGGATTAAAAAGACTCCTTATCCAAATACAGATTTGGATTAGGGTAACTCATAATGAGATTAGGAGGTTTCTTAATCACTAAGAAAAGGAGGAGAAAACCCTAATTTCGAATTACAAGAATTTGAACCCTAAGGGTAATGCGTAGAACACACTACAACTTGAGACAGGATCTCAGAGAAAACCCTAGAGAGAAGAAAGCTATTCGCCACCTTCTACTCTAGCTCTCTCCTCCAGTTTCAGCCGCCATCTACTGCTAGTTCGATTTCTCTATAAGGGAAAGATAAAGAAAGGTTCTTGATATCAATCTTTGCTAAAAGGTTGATTGTGTGTGGTGCTCATTGCTTCCATCGAGTTCTTTAGAAGGACTTGGTTCGTGGGACGAACACTACTGGTTCTGCTTCATCATCACTGTGTCATTTTCAGTGGGAGAAGTTCTTGGGAGTTTCTTTGGGTGTGAACACCAACGTTGAGAGATACTGTTTCTCCGAATCAGGTATATCCCTTCCCTTTTCTTGTGGTACAGATCTGATTCAATTTTGGTTCAAGTCAGATCCTTGAATATTGTATTCTAAATTTAGGGAATATGATTCCCAGTTGGAAGAAGGGTAAGAAATTTTTTAAATTCACCCACCCATTCCGCACCCTTTTGGCATCCATACGATGGATCTTACCATTCTTTCACTAATGTACCATGAGAGAGTCTTCCATTTGAGGATAGGCCCCTCCCACATCGGTCTATGACACCCCTATCATCTTATGAAACAATGATATAGACTCTCCAGCAAATGGATAGCCTAATTTTATGGTGCATCTTCTCATTTCTGATAAGCCCATCTTCATGCTAATGATGGAAGGCCTTTAGAGAGTTCATCATATGAATCTCCCTATCACATGCACTTATATATAACTGGAGGGAACAAGTTATTACGCCCTAATTCTGATTTAGGTCACACCAAAGTGGCTCCCACTGACTTTCTTAAGGTCAGATTTAGATGGGCCCTAAACGGGCTTGGGTTCCGCACGGTTCCTCTTGGGGAGGAAGCTGAAGTAGGGCACATCAAGAAGGGAGATCATCCAATGATCTTAAGGACACCATGGTAATGATGTGCATTCAGCCATGGTGTGCGAAAGAGCCACTAATCGAATGAACATGGGCCAAGTACTTATGGCCCATGTGCGAATCACATTTAGCTCATTACACATACATCCATATGCACATGCAATCACAATTAATCCAGTCAATTATGTCAACTATAAAACCCTTAATTAATTAAGTTAAATCAATATCAGCCCATTAAAGCCCATAATATTATCAGATAACATTATCTATGTATATGGGCTAAACTGCAAAAAACAGTTCGACCCATATAGCATTTATGCTCAATTTGGGCTAATGTAGTTTTAACTTAATAAAACTGGGTTTTATAGGGGTGGGCCGAATGCATCTTGTAATGGGCCACAAAACTGCTGGCCCAAAATCGAATTTTTTGGGGTTGTGAACAAACCCTTTGGAACCACAGATTTGGTCCAAATAGTTCGAACCAATCTGGTTCAAATCGGCCTAGGATTTGGTGTCCATTGCAAGATCCAATCCAAGATTATGATCTGAAAATTAGTTATAGCTGATAAAAGACAATCAAGAATCAGCGAAGACATTAACAGGGGGTTGCTTGTTTGGCTGCAAATCTGCAAGAGGAAGGTTAGTTGCAAATTGCAATTTCCAAATCTGCAAATCGCAGATAGCAGAATTCGGTCATGCAAAACTTCTCCTCTGCGAGGTTTCAAAAGTTCTTCAGATGCAAAAAAATAGAAAAACCTATTTTTCTATGAATTACATCAAATTCAAATCATATACATTTTGTCTATTTTCAAGGATCAATCTTGAAACCAAATTGGACTAGATCTGAAAGCAAAAGGGAGTAGAGGGATATACCTGATACAGAGTAATTGTAAACCACCAATGAAGGTGTTCACGCCCAAGGAGAAATCCAAAGACTGCTTCCACCGAATATGGCACAGTGTAGGATGAAGTAGAATCAGCAGGACGACTCTTCAGCAAAAATGTGATGAAGGGTTGATGAGCACGACTTCAAATTACCTTTTCTACCAAAAGGTAATATCAAGAACCTTTCTTGACCACTCCCACAGGTGGAGATCGAACTAACAGGGGCAGAAAGAGCAGGGAAGAAAAGAAGACAAGAACAGTCAAACTACAAATTCCTCTCTCTGTGTAGTCTGTGAACTGAGTATTATGTTTTTGAGGTTCACCCTGCTCCTCTATTTATAGCATTTAAAGAGAGCATCACCTAATCCCATTAGGAGTTTCCTAATCCAAATCTTTTATTTTGATCTGGATTCTCTTTAAGAGATAAGGATAATCCCATATCTTAACTGTAGAAAAAGATCAGCCTTCCTAATCAAATTAGGAGTTTCCTTATCGAAATCTTTATTTGGATCTGGACTCTTTGAGTGGATAGAGAAAATCCCTTATTCTATATGCCGATCTAAATCCCAGAATCGCCCTCTTTTAATTAATCTTAATAAGCCAGTTCGAACTGGGCTTCAGGCCCATTAAGTCTTTGTGCTCACTTGCCCCTCAATCTGCTGCCCAGTTGGTTATCCTTGTATGGTGTGGTACCCAAACATTGATCTACACATCAGCCACATGGGTTCAACCCAGCCTCTGTTACAAGGCCGGGCCGAATTCACTGTAGGAGACAGTGAACCCATGAGTCCATCACCATGGGCTCTTAATTGGCCCAACATTAATACTAAATGGTCCTTGGGTCAAGCCACCTTATAAAAACCCAAAGATTGTCGGCAGATGCAAGATTAGCCCATCAGGTATTACCCTCAATGGTCTTACACTTAACCTCTCAACCCAAAATGATCAAACACTACCTGACAAGAGAGGACCTCTCCCTCGGCTGCAAAGTACAGTGATGCACTCTCTACTCACATGGATCCCAGGAATTAAATCCTTTTGCAAACATTTTGAAACTATAATATATATGCATATCTCTATATAAATATATTTTGCAAAACAAATTTCAACGGTTGAAATCAACTACCAGCAGTTTAGGTTACCATCAGAGAGAGTGCATCCCCGATCAATACCTTTGTCCGACAAAGGGGCTGATCTTGTCACTATGATCACCCACTCAGATGAATTCTCAGACTGTCCCAACATACCCAAGTTTTGACCCACTCTAAGGATCTCACTGATTGGCATATCAAAGACAGCCCAATCTGACACCTAGTGTAGTATCATAAGAGAGTCTAGGGGTCAGGTGTAACATTCCAGTTTTGCCCATCTATCTCCAAGGTCTAGGGCAGCACTAGAATTCTGGTCCGGTTCAGGGATTCAAGAAAACCCACACTGTATGTATCTCAGGTGTCACCCTGGCAGCTGAGACAAGCCACCCCAACCAACTTGGAGGCACATCATTGTCAGCCTTGGCAAGATAAATCTCCCCAAATCTATCCAATGGCTATGAAGTTTCTAAACTAACACGAGACTCATATGTGTCCAGTTTAAGTGTATTACATAGAAACACACCATAATAACATGAATCAAATATGTACTTTATTCATTTACATTAAATGTCATAATGTACATAATTCTGATTGGAGCTAAGGGCATACACTGTCTAACAGCTCCCACTTGCACTTAGGTCCAATCGGGTACAAGCCGGAGTCTCATACTTTCCACGTGTTTCTCAAACACTTTCTGTGTCAGTGCCTAAGTTAATGGGTCTACTACATTTTCCGCTAATGCTTGTTAGACAGTTTTGTATGCCCTTAGCTTCAATCCGATTTGATGTACTTTTGTTATTTAGTGGAAATAAATAAAGTGCATGTTTGATTCATGTTGTTTGGTTTAATTCTGTGTAAGACCCTAAAACTGGACACTTATAGAGACTCGTGTTAGTTTTAAATATTCACAGCCGTTGGATAAGTCTGGGGAGATTTATCCTGCCAAGGCTGATATTAGTGTGCCACCAAATGTTGGGATGGCCTGTCTCAGCCACCAAGGTAAGACCCAAGGCACATGCAGTATGGGATTACTTGAATCCTTGAACTGGACCAGATTTCCAGTATTGCCCTGGACCTTGGAGACAGATGGGCAAAATTGGAAAGTTACACCTGACCCCTAGACTCGATTATGACATTTCACTAGGTGTCGGATCGGGCTATCTTTGATATGCCAATCAGTGAGATCCTTAGATGGGGATCAAAACCTGGGTATGTTGGGACAGTCTGAGAATTCATCTGAGTGAGTGATCATAGTGACAGGATCAGCCCCTTTGTCGGACAAAGGGTAATGATCGGGAATGCACTCTCCCTGATGGAAACCAAACTGCCGGCAGTTGATTTCAATCGTTGAAATTTTGTTTTGCAAAATTAATATATTTATATATATATGTACGGTTTCGAATTTTTGCAAATGGTTTTAATTCCCGGGATCCATGTGCTTGGAGAGTGTGGCACTGTTCCTTGCAGCCGAGGGAGAGGTCCTCTCTTGTTGGGCAGTGCTTGATCATTAAGGGCTAAGAGGTTAAGTGTAAGACCATTTAGGGTAGTACCTGATGGGCTAATCTTGCACCTGCCCACAGTCCCTGGGTTTTTATAAGATGGCTTGGCCCAGGGACCACTTAATGTAAGTGTTGGGCCCATAGGGTCCATATGATGGGCTCAGGGGTTTACTGAGTCTATCAGTGAATTCGACTAGGCGTTGTAGTAAAGGTTGGGCCGAACCCATGTGGCTGGTGTGTAGATCAATGCTTGGGTCCCACGCCATACAAAGAAGCCCAACTGGGCAGCAGATTGGAAATTACTTAAACGTTGAACATGTAATGGCCCAAAAGCCCATTTCGAGCTGGGCTGATATGATCACCCATCTGTGGGGCGAATCTGAGATTAATGTTAGTAAAAGGATTGGG